>NC_141023.1:60357500-60472500 GCF_052040795.2 Danio rerio
ATCATTCAAAACAAAAGGGCCACATTGTCCCCCGATAATGTCAACAGACTGGTCTGTCTTAGCAACTGGATGAATGTAAAGGAGGACTGAGCAAAATTGTTTCTGCTTATAATTAATGTTCTCAACTCACAGCAACAAACTTTACAATGAGTGCAATTGTTTGTATTAAATACTTTATTATTATTATTATAATTTTCCAATTTCCATATCTGCAATTCCTGTATTTTGGCATTTTTTTTGCAGTCAACTTAGAAACCAACTTGGAAATATTTTGTTTTCTTTATTGGCATTGATTGTTTTGAAATTCAAATGGCATTAACATGCCTGTGTTTTTATTTCTGTAATAAATATAGCTCAAGCCAGGATCTTGATGGTTTATTGGTTTGTTGTTTACATGAAGAAATCTGTGTTACAAGTTAAACAAAAATTCTAATAAACAATTATATTTTGAATTCAAATAGTTCTTGTCTTGCGTTAATTATACTTTTACATATTATGTAAAAGTATTGTCATTGCGTTAATTATACTTTTATATTAATTTTACATTTGAATAGCCAAAATTACAAGTTTCAGTATTGTAAATGTGATTAATCTCGATAAATTTCGAAAAAAAGTGTTCATTCGTTAGTTTTTTTTTATTTTTATCGATTGACAGTACTAATATATATATATATATATATATATATATATATATATATATATATATATATATATATATATATATATATATATATAATTTCTCAAAATTCACATCAGTTCATGAGAAGGACATCTTTCTCTTCTGTTTCCGTCGCATTAAGCACACTCATTCAAGGCAGACACAACAATAAGAGGAAATTAAAAACAAAACAAACGTAAAAAGTGAAGAAAAAAAAAGTTGGGGACCTTTTTTCTTTTTCTATGGCCTCTTTTCTGTGTAATTTTGGTCTCTCTCATGTTTGACATCAAAAGATCTAGAAATTGTTTCTCCCTGACTGTTGTGTAGTCTGTAATTATTAATCTGTCTTGCAACATGAATGCCTTCAGGGCAGAGCACACACACACAAAAGAGCCTTCTGCTCATCTCTGATGTGGAGCAACCAGCAGACAAAAAAAACACACACTCTGAAAGAAAGAAAGAAAGAAAAAGAAAAACAGGCGTCTAAACAAGAAAGAAACAAGAAAAAGGCAAAGCCACAAAAATATCTCCCTCTGAACATTCTGAGACGCTTCAGAGAGAAGAAAGAGCTGTTCGCTGAGAGGAGGGGAGGGTAAGTTAGTTAGTGGATTAGAGGTTTAGTTAGTGGTTTATTGTGGTTTGTCAGTCTGCCTTTGTACGGTGAAGCTCCCATTCATGTGTTACAAAAACAGCAATCCCAAATATGAATAAACATGAAAACAACTCTTTTCACTTTCTTTATTTGTGCTCTGGGCTCTATCATTATAAAAAAAAAAAAAAAAAGTTCAAGCACCTGCCAAAGAGACCATCATTTATCATCCAATCAGCTACTAAAAGAAGGAAATATTTGGATACTGCCCAAGGCTGAGATTGATGCACACTCAAAAAAATCAACTGGGCATGTAATGGATTTACAAAATAAAAACTTGTCAGATTGAAAAGAACAAATCAAGTTTACGTATGTTAAATGGTTAATTCATGTTATTTGAAACTGAATCAAGAAATAATCAAATGAATTTGATCAGAACATGTTGATTCAATGAGACTGAGATGCTTCAAATCGACAACTCTCACTCTGGAGAGTCACTTCGCGCATATCAGTAGGTGGCGGTAGTGCGTTTGGATGTCACCATACGAAAACAACAAGAAGAAGTATCACCGCGTGTTTTCGGCAGTCTGGGAATTGGTTTTCCCAAGAGCTTGAATGTTATGCATGTTATGTTGTTGGCTAAATGTTTCTTATACATTTTATATTACATATTACAATTTTGGATATTATATACCTTTTTGTATCAGAATATTAAAGAAGAAATTTGTTTAAATGTGATTGGTGCCTGCTAAAGGCTATAATAATTGAAATATATATATATATATATATATATATATATATATATATATATATATATATATATATATATATAAAACATGTTTTTTGTCCTTTTTGTGTTGAATTACTTAATTTTAAATCTTGCTTCATAGTATTGTCATTTAAAAACTGTAATTTAAACAACAGGGTGAGGCAGTGGCGCAGTGGGTAGCACGTTCGCCTCACAGTGCTGTGTAGTGCTGTCGCCTCACAGCAATATGGTCGCTGGGTTGCTGGTTCGAACCTCGGCTCAGTTGGCGTTTCTGTGTGGAGTTTGCACGTTCTCCCTGCCTTCGCGTGGGTTTCCTCTGAGTGCTCTGGTTTCCCCCACAGTCCCAAGACATGTGGTGCAGGTGAATTGGGTAGGCTAAATTGTCTGTAGTGTGTGTGTGAATGGGTTGCGGCTGGAAGGGCATCCGCTGCGTAAAAAACTTGCTGGATAAGTTGGCAGTTCATTCCGCTGTGGCGACCCCGGATTAATAAAGGGACTAAACCAACAAGAAAATGAATGAATGAATGAATTTAAACAACAATATTGCTGATTTAATAAGACATAATTTTGTTAAAGTAAAGCTTTAGTGTTACATTGAGTAAATTAGAATCATTTTAATTAGAATAACACAATACAAACATTTTGAGTCAATTAGTCGCAAAAAAGTTAGACTGACATATTAAAAACCATGTTTTATCTACAAATGTGCTTCGTGTTCATACAACATGTTCAAAGCAGTTCAGGTTTACTTGATTGGATTAGATGCATAAAGGGTGCCACGATTAAATCATGTTCATTCAACAATTTTTTTTTTTTTTTTGAGTGCATAGACTGAATTCCAGAGGATTTATCATGGAACAAACACTGTCGATGAGGCCAATTAACAACTGGTAGATAATGAATCATTATCATAATGCATTTCCAAACAGTGTCTTTCCTTTTTAGATGAATTAAACTGTGTATCTCACCATTAATCCTCTGTTATTCTAATAACTCTGCATAGGGGTTTTAAGTCTTTGCAGAAATATTTCTAATATTAATACATTTCCTAAGGTTAAGCACCCACTGGCCAAACCAAAACTTAAAGAGGGTCACATTTTATATCAGGTTGCCTTAATTACTATATATTAGAAATCATAACACCTAGCATTCACTGTGTAACGACATGCTATTCTAGAAAATACCTACTTTTACTGTAAGTGAGGTATTGTTATCTTTAAGAGTAAACGTTATTGTTAGTACAGTTCCTCAGGCCACAGTGTGCTACAAACAAAAAATAGGTTTCACTGAAAGGAAGACACTTCTAGTATGGTCCATCTAGAAAGATTCATGCTAAAATATATGAAAATGTATACATTATGAAATAATAAGAAAGAAAGAAGTACTGTTTTATGGTTTGTCCAGATGACTCAACTTCATTTTTTTTTTTTTTTTTACAAACACTGACATGTCAAAAAAAACTGCGCCCTAGTGTGTCCACATACTGACTTTGGCTAAGAGGTTAATGTTATAGCACTTAACGGTAACACTTTATAATAACTACACACTATAAATCATTTGCTAAGCATTAGCATCTAGTGAATTCATTATTTGTCAAGCATTATTTCTACATTAATAAACGTTAGTAAGCAGTTTATAACTGCAGCTACAAATGCTGCATTCTTGACTTATAAGCAACTATATAATGTGCTTAATAATTGTACTTTCATACTTAGTTAATGGTTTATTTTTCATTACTAAATTAAGTATCGCATTATTTACAAACCATTTGTATCTAAGAGTAGTTGAGGGTTTTTAGGATCATTCAGAATGAGTTAGTAAATGATTAATAATCTATTGAAATCAACATTTATATGTCTTATTATTCAGGCATATACTAATAGTCAACTAATATGTTGATAAATGCTTTATTAACTCAACTTCAAGGCTCAGAATCAAATGAACAATAATCCTTGCAATCTTATCTAAAAAGTAAAATTACTGTGAAGTTTAAACATTGCAAAATAACAGGAGTGTCAAAATATGACATAAAGCAGGATAACACAATAATAATTTAACAATATATTAAGATGCAATGTTTAAACTCTACAGTGATATTAGATAAGGTTGCAGATTTATTTTACATTTGAAATACAGTTTCATTTGAATAATGTAGTTTTTGTCATTTTTCCTGTTTAGAATTTAACTGAGCCTTTATTTGTCATTTATAAGGGATTTATAAAGCATGAACAGTCCTCACTTTAGATTAGGTCACAGAACTGCATGAAGTTGAGTTAATAAAGCATTTATCAACATATTAGTTAACTATTAGTATATGCCTGAATAATAAGACATATAAATGTTGATTTGAATAGTTTATTTATAATTTACTAACTCATTCTTAATGATTCTAAAAACCCTCAACTACTCTTAAATACAAATGGTTTGTGAATAATCCAATACTTGCTTAAGTAATGAAAAATAAATAATTTACATAGTTTGAAAGTACAATTATTAAGCACATTTTAAATATGTTTGTAAGTCAAGAATAGAGCATTTGTAGCTGCAGTTATAAACTGCTTACTAACACTTATTAATGTAGAAATAATGCTTAACAGATAATGAATTCATTATTTGCTAATGCTTAATAAATGATTTATAGTGTGTAGTTATTATAAAGTGTTATCCACTTAACCTAATATAAAGAGCGACCAATAGAGTATTTGTTGTCTGATACTCAACATGGCTAACACCGGAAACTGCCTTTTTTCATGAACAGAATAAAATGCAACTGGCTGAAAACCTTTAGTTTAGAACAGTGTCCATTTTTAAACTCTAAGTGCCATCTGTCTGTTTGGGTGGTTAGCTTGGTGTTTTTCTCATGATGGCTCTCATGTGAGTGAGTTATTGTTATAATGGTAGTAATGGTAACTCTGTGCAGATAGGAAGTTCAGTTTCCCCTTGCAGTACAAGAAAACAGATTACTGCAATCCAATGCGAGTTGACAACACAGTAGGGTTTCATTGTTGGTAGTTGTTTGCCGTTGCCTAAAACGATCCAGTGTGAGGTGTCAACACAGTTGGATTACATTGGTACTAGTTGTTTTTTGTCAGCTTTGTGTGTGCCGGCCTTAAGAAAAGTCTAGAAAAACACATTGATCCAACACGAGTCGACATGAGAGTTGGGTTTTGTTGGTGCTAGCTGCTTGTCATCGGCTTAAGGTGTACCAGCTCTAAGAAAAGTCTAGATAAATACATTGGTCCAGCCGCAATCCAATGTAAGGGAGGTCGCGTTAACTGAATATTTTCCGTCATTGACGGATTTTTTTCAGCAGTGACGGAAAAATCTGAAGGTGATCTGTCTATTTGACGGATTATGCTGAGAGTGATCTACTGTAATTTGTAGCTAACTGTAATCCCCACCCCTGTCTAGCTAATGGCGATTGCTCTGTTTGTCTCCTCTTTGTCACCGCTGTGTACAGTGGCAAAAACTCTCACAGCAGCTTAGTGTGAGAAGTGTCTTTAAACAGCCAAATAGTTGTGATATTAATAATAAAGGTGAAAAAGGAGGAAGTGACAAAAATCCTCAGTTGCCGACAGCTGTTGTTACGGGCCAACCAAGCGGCAACAAGGAGGTCAGGTGGTTTGGAGTGCGTTGTGAGCTACCGAACGCAGAGGGGTGAAGCCGCGCCCCTGGTGCTGAGTGCTTGCAAAACCTGGAAATCCCACATTCAGAAAATCCAGCAAACTTCTGATCACTTCCTTAGGAGAAATGTTTCCTAACAACAAATCACTGTCTGAAGTGGCGCTACCAAGATAGCAGGTAGTAATCGGCTCCAACTCGGCTGCCCTTCGGCGCCTCTGGCTCCGACTCGGCATCGGCGAATGTTATCCGGGCCGAGTATGGCCCGCAGCTTGCTCCCGCACATGCGTTTGTGATGCGGCTGTAAAGTACTGGCCCGATTCCTGTTAACCATATTTGGCCCGAGTCTGTCTGTAGAGTGCGGGCCGCTTCTGGCAAGGACTCTTCAGTGTGGCAGAAGAACACGGCTTCAGCCTCCAGAACAAATTTAAAACTGTCACGAGAAGTCGACTTTCCGAGGCAGACACACAATTTAATGACAATTGCCTCTGCATCAGTTTCTCTTAATGCGTTTGATTACGCACAGGCAAGCACCCAGTTCAGGTCGGCGCATGATATGAGGTAAGGCACATATGAGTTATTGTTCATGTGTCAAATAAATAAATGAATAAATTAGCCTATATGCTCGTTGTGTAAGTTCATTATTACAATATGAATGAAAAAGGTGATTAGAAAATATGCTAATTAATTGACGATCAATAATAGGTTATGACGAAATTTTTACAACCCTCTCCGTCAAAATGACGGACAATGACAAAGTCTAATGCGACCTCTGGGCACAACACAGTTGAATTTCATTGGTGATAGTTGTTTGCCGTCAGCTTGCTGTTTACCAGCCCTAAGAAAATCTAAAGAAACCCATAAATCCAAGCGCGATCCAATGTGAGGCGACAACATATTTGGGTTTCGTTGGTACTAGTTGTTTGTTGTCAGCTTTGTGTGTGCCGGCCCTAAGAAAAGTGTAGAAAAACACATTGATTCAGGCGCAATCCAACGTGATGAAACGTTGGGTTTTACTGGGGCTACTTGTTTGTTCTCGGTTTAGTGTTTACCAGCCCTAAGAAAAGTCTAGAAAAACACATTGATCCATGCACGAGCCAACACGAGCTGACAACACAGTTTAGTTTTATTGGTGCTAGTTTTTTGCAGTCAGCTTTGTGTGTGCTAGCCTTAAGAGAAGTCTAGAAAAACACACTGGTTCAGACGCGATCCAACACGAAGCGACAACACAATTGAGTTGTGTTGGTGCTAGTTGTTTGCCATTGGCTTGGTGTTTACCAGCCCTAAGAAAAGTCTAGAAAAACGTATTGGTCGAAACATGATCCAATGGACGGCAACAACACAGTTGGGATTCTTAGGTGCTAGGTGTTTACCATTAGCTTGGTGTGTGCCGGCCTTAAGAAAAGTCTAGACAAACACATCGGTCAAAACGCGATCCAACATGAGGCGACAACATATTTGGGTTTTGCTGGTGCTAGTTGTTTGCCGTTGATGTGGTGTGAACTAGCTCTATGAAAAGTCTAAAAAAACACATTGGTTGAAACACGATTCAATGGATGACAACAACACAGTTGGGTTTCATTGGTACTAGTTGTTTGTCGTCAGCTGTGTATGTGCCGGCCCTAAGAAAATTCTAAAAAAACATAAAGGTCCAGACGAAATCCAACATGAGGCGACAATATATTTGGGTTTTGCTGGTGCCAGTTGTTTGATGTCGACTTGGTGTGTACTAGCCCCATGAAAAGTCTAGAAAAACACATTGGTTGAAACACGATTTAATGGATGGCAACAACACAGTTGGGTTTTTTAGGTACTAGGTGTTCGCCATTAGCTTGGTGTGTGCCGGCCTTAAGGCCTTAAGAAAGGTCTAGAAAAACAGGTCTAGAAAAACACAACGGTCCAAACGCGATCCAAGGTAAGGCGACAACAGAGTTGGGTTTAATTGGTGCTAGTTGTTAGCTGTCAGCTTGGTTTGTGCCTTAAGAAAAGTCTAGAAAAACACATAGGTCCAGACGCGTCCACCACGAGACGACAACACAATTAGGTTTTGTTAGGACTAGTTGTTTGCCATTAGCTTGTTGTTTACCAGCCCTTAAAAAAGTCTAGAAAAACCCTTAGATCCAAACGTGATCCAGCGTGAGGCGACAACATGGTTAGGTTTCGTTGGTACTAGTTGTTTATCGTTAGATTTGGTTGTGCCAGCCCTAAGAAAAGTCTTGAAAAACACATCATTCCATATGCGATCCAACAAAAGGCGACAACACAATTGAGTTGTGTTGGTGCTAGTTGTTTGCCATTGGTTGGATGTTTACCAGCCCTATGAAACGTCTAAAAAAAACCCCAAAAAAAACACACATAGGTCCAGATGCAAACCAACACAATAAAACAACACAGTTGAGTTTTGTTGGTGCAAGTTGTTTGCTGTGGCATAATGTGTACCAGCCCTAAGAAAAGCATAGGAAAACCCATTGGTCGAAATGTGATCCAATGGATGCCAACAACAGTTGGGTTTCTCAGGTGCTAGTTGTTTGTCATTAGCTTGGTGTGTGCCTGCCTTAAAAAAAAGGTCTAGAAAAACACATAGGTCCAAACGCGATCCAACGTGAGGCAACAACACAGTTGGATTTCATTGGTGATAGTTGTTAGCTGTCAGCCTGGTTTGTGCCGGCCTTAAGACAAGTCTAGAAAAACACATAGATTCAGATGTGTCCACCGCAAGACGACAACACAATTGGGTTTTGTTGGTGCTAGTTGCCTGCCATTAGCTTAGTGCAGGGGTGTCAAACTCAATTCCTGGAGGGCCGAAGCCCTGCACAGTTTAGTTCCAACCCTGCTCCAACACACTTACCTGTAGGTTTCAAACAAGCCTGAAGGACTTAATTAGTTTGATCAGGTGTGTTTAATTAGGGTTGGAACTAAACTGTGCAGAGCTGCGGCCCTTTTGGAACTGAGTTTGACACCTGTGGCTTAGTGTTTGCCAGCCCTAAGAAAAGTCTAAAAAAACATCATGCAATCTGCAATCCAACGCAAGGTGACAACACAGTTGGGTCTTACATGTTGTCTGAATGTTCTTCAAATGTCAAGAAGGTAAAGATTCATGTTTTCTGTAGGCACGGCTGTAAGATGTCAACAAACAAGGAGCGAGGGTGTGGAAGTGTAGAGGAGCAGACAGTCCGTCACCATCCGTCACACACACAGGCCTGAGATGAGAAGGCAGAACGGAGAGGACAAATAAAGCAGCGCGGCAGGGAAAGGGGAATGCCAGCTTCAACTGAGGCCATCGGCTTTGGCTAGAGTTTGAGCTTGGAGAAGAGTGGAGGACGAGCTGACTCAAATTAAAGATGTGCCATCAAACCAGAGGAAATCCTTCTCATCCTGCACTCTTTAAGGGGATTTTTTTTGGGGGGAAAGCATAAGGAAGAGACTTAAGGAAAGGGCGACAGTGCTTCCTCCTAGCCACAAGTCAGACAGGAGGGTCAATTTTCCAAAACCTCTCCGACCACAGGACGCCTCCAATGTGGAGAGCAGGACGCTTCGATGGGGAGCTCGTACTGTAAATAAGACTGGAGATGCTGCTAATTCAAACGCTATACGGCCACACAAATGCACCCATTCATTTTCAGTAATGCTGCGTTCAACCCGTCAGACGCCTCTGATGGCCGACCTGGGCTTACGACCTTCACGGTATCCAACACCACAATAAACACGCTTTTGTTTACAAAGCTTTCTGACAAGCTTTGATGATAACATATCTGGCAACCGTCTGTGAAGTCTGACTGCTAAAATGTTCACTATACTAAATAAATGAATAAAATCCACCCTACATGCTGTAGAGATATGCTGACTCAGCACAAGTGTAGCAATGCAAACATTGGATATTCACATTTTGCTCAAGAATGATAAAAACAAACACATTTTTTTCTGTTTTTTTTTTTTACATTTAAGTAAAATAACTAGTAATATGATATGCAATAACAACAAATCAGCAATATTTGCATGAAATATATCATAATATTTTTTATTATATATTTATAATGGATATTTGTACATGCCAGTGCAATCCCATGTGGGAACATTATTAAAACAAATGACTTAGTCAAACAAACTCGACTTTCCAACTCTTAATTTGTCCATCCATTTTTTTAAAAACATCTAAATATAAAAATACTGTACATGCAGTTGAAGTCAGAAAATATTAAATATTTTCCAAATGATGTTTAACAAAGCAAGGACATTTTCACAGTATGTCTGATAATATTTTTTCTTCTGGAGAAAGTCTTATTTGTTTTATTACGGCTAGAATAAAAGTAGTTAAAATTTTTTTAAACACCATTTAAAGGACATTATTAGCCCCTTTAAGCTGTATTTTTTCCATAGTCTACAGAACAAACCATCATTATACAATAACTTGCCTAATTACCCTAACCTGCCTCGTTAACCTAATTAACCTAGTTAAGCCTTTAAATGTCACTTTAATATCTGGTCAAATATTATTTACTGTCATCATGGCAAAAATAAAATAAATCAATTATTAGAAATGAGTTATTAAAACTATTCTGATAAGAAATGTGTTGAAAAAAAGCTTCTCTCGGTTAAACAGAAACTGGGGAAAAATAAACAGGGGGTAATAATTCAGGGGGGCTAATAATTATGACTTCAACTGTATATACATACATACATATATACTGTACATAATACATACAGACAAACAGACATATAGACAGACATACAGACAGATATAGGTGCAATTAGAGATCAAAAAAAGATTAAGAAATGAACATGGCCAAAATAAAAACACCTATCTAGCACGGCTTAACATTAACACCCAGCAACCCACCAAATGCAGGTAGATTTCAGCTGTGGCGGTTTAGACGATGACCACTTTGACTGGTTGAAATTTGTTTTTTAAATTTTAGTTTTCATAAAAGCAAAGTTTGACAATAAGGATACCCATCGAGAAGCAGCACAAAAACAACTGTGCTCACACGAGCAAATGAAAGCAGGTGAATACCGAATAAGAGGATGGTCACATGCATGGTGAGATTCTCACTCACTGATGATGGCTTAAGTGTCATGGGCACAGCTGATGTGATGCGTGCGAGTGTTTAAACGTCTGCAGTTTGAGATTCTTTTAAAAACAAATGTCTTTGCATAAGCAGCATAGGTTGCCACTTTCACTTTAACCAGTCTTTGAACAGATAATTAATGAGCCTAAAGTTAACTGTGTTTTACTGTTATCGTTTTATTAATTAATTAATTTATTTTTTTAGCATTGCTTTAATAGGAAATTAACTTCCCAATTATGTATAGTGAACTGGTGATCTGGGACTTTTAGCCAGGACAGACGACTGTGCATAGTTTTAGATAAATGACAATAATTCTTTTTAAAATTTCAATTGATTTTTTTTAAAGAAAGGTTTTGCGAAATAGAAAGTTTATTTATACAGCTATATTTTGCTTGTTTCGAAAAATTCAAAGTTTTTAAATTTTGTGGCTAAGAAATTATTTATTTATTTGTTATTTTAGGTGTGGCCAGAGATAAAAATAGGAAAATCCTTAAAGTTGAGACTTGAAAAGTCATGTGAAACAAGAACTACTGGCATCTTTCCACTGAGTGGTACTGTATGATATGATATAGTTCGGTACACTTTTATGTAAATTTTACTGTCAAAAGGTACCAAAAAGCAAACAGTAATGTACCACTTTTTGGGTACCCTTTCCAAAGAGTGCCTAGCACAACAAAAGGGCACCAAAAGGCGAAGCGAAACGCGCAACTGAATGCTATTGCTTTACAGAGAAATGTCACTAGCGCGTGCACAAGCCAGGAGAATGAAAACACAGGATGCTCCATCATACACAGCCGAGACATTACATTGTAATACTATATACAAACAATAACGAGACATAGTCAACCCGAGCTCAAACAAACCTTGTCGTCGTCTTGATGAAGGGCCACAAAACCTAAGAAGAACCTAATCTGGCTTGAATCCTGTTGTTGTTTAAGTGGCTATCTAAGTATGAGTGTTTTCACTTTCCCCAGAAAGCTCACTATTGCTCGTCATGTGACTATGTTTGAAATTACGAACTTCTTGAGCTCATGATGATAACCTGCATGTGATTATTGAAGTGCTTTTGACATCTGATCCTTTCAGAAACGGACAAAAGCGAGAGCTAAGCGTGAAAAAGCAAAGGAGAAGCCCGGAAAAAAAACAAAGGAGCAAATGATTCTTTCAGCAACCAAAGACATGAACAAACTCCAGTGTTTAACTATTATCATCACCCTTTGGACTATTATGAACTGGGAGTGACAAAATTACTTTCTAACAAGAGGTTACATGTGCTGGTGAAGAGTGAAGCAACGTTTTTTTCTACAGTGGTAATCACACCATAGTGAGAAATCTAAATGATATGTCATTTTCTTACAGAATTTCAGCAAACACAACATTATTTTTGAAAAAATTCTGAGAACATTATTTACAGAAACTAAGAGAACATTATTTTGAGAAAATTCTGAGAACATTGTTTAGAGAAAATTATGAGAACATTATTTTGAAATAATTCTGAGATCATTATTTTGAGAAAATTTTGAGAACATTATTTTGAGAAATTTATGAAAACATTATTTTAAAATAAATTATGAGAACAGTGTTTTGAGAAAATATAAAAACATTATTTTGAGAAAACTCTGAGAACATAATTTTGAGAAAATTCTGAGAACATTTTTTTAGAGAAACTATGAGAACATTACTTTGAGAAAATTATGAGAACATTATTTTAAGAAAATTATGAGAACATTATTTTGAAATAAATTATAAGAACATTAATTAGAGAAACTATGAGAAGATTATTTTGAGAAAATTCTGAGAACATTATTTTGAAATAAATTATGAGAACTATATTTGGAGAAAATTCTGAGAACATTATTTTGAGAAAATTCTGAGAACATTATTTAGAGAAAGTTATGAGAACATTATTTTGAGAAAATTCTGAGAACATTATTTTGAGAAAATTATGAGAACTTTATTTTGAGAAAATTCTGAGAACATTATTTTGGAATAAATTATGAGAACATTATTTAGACAAACTATGAGAAGATTATTTTGAGAAAATTCTGAGAACATTATTTTGAAATAAATTATGAGAACTATATTTGGAGAAAATTCTGAGAACATTATTTAGAGAAAACTATGAGAACATTATTTTGAAATAAATTATTAGAACTATATTTGGAGAAAATTCTGAGAACATTATTTTGAGAAAAATATGAGAACATTATTTAGAGAAAATTATGAGAACTTTATTTTGAGAAAATTCTGAGAAAATTATTTTGAGAAAATCCTGAGAATATTATTTTGAGAAAATTATGAGAACTGTAATTTGAGAAAATTCTGAGAAAATTATTTTGAGAAAATCCTGAGAATATTATTATGAGAAAATTCTGAAAACATTGTTTTGAGAAAATTATAAGAACATTATTTTGAGAAAATTATTTGAACATTTTTTGAGAAAACTATGAGAACATTTTTTGAGAAAATTATGAGAACATTATTTTGAGAAAATTATTGCAAAACTTTAAATGTGAAACAATAATAAATGAATAATTATGTTGAATGTGTAACAAATACTGTATATTCCACCAAGTATTTGAAAGGGCGAAGCTGTCAAACTAAAGATCTTTACACTCTCTCACACACACACACACACACACACACACACACACACACACACACACACACACACACACACACACACACACACACGCGCACACACACACGCGCACACACACACACACACACACACACACACACACACACACAGTATCTTCATATTAAAGCCTGCTCAGCCAACACTCGCTCTCTCTGGACATGGGCTATAAACACACGGGAGAGACATATGGATTCCAGGTGGATTAAACCTCTCCACACCAGTGTGAAGCCAAAGGCCGTCCACTCCATGAGCTCATCATGAGGGAATGATAACACATCTAGCACCAGATCAAAGCAGAGGCCCAGAAACAGGCAGCACATTAAAGCCAGAGAGAGAAAATGCAAAAGCGGCGATGTTGAGAGCGCCCTCAAAAGAGGAGTGCCTCATTCCCCTGTCCCCAGAGAGCCTGAAACGCACAGAAAAAGCCTCGCACACTTTTCGACTGACATGCAAATGCACAGCGTTCAGAAATAACAGCAGACTTAACAGCCTGTGCTTGTGGTCAAATACACACCTGAGATCGAGGAGATTGAGATATGACATTCTTGCTTTTAAGTCATTTCCACAAATCTAAAGCAGGTCAAGTAAAGTGGGCACTTTCCCAGCAATTTCACTCAAATGCAGATGACAACAGATAAAAGAGTGCTTTCAGCAGAGCATTACACTGTAGACTATGCACATTTTCAATAACATCAACATTTGTTTGAATGCGCAGCATACAGAAAATGCTATGTTAAATATAAGAGGCAACAATAAATGCATTACATTCATTCATTGATTTTCTTGTCGGCTTAGTCCCTTTATTAATCCGGGATCACCACAGCGGAATGAACCGCCAACTTATTCAGCAAGTTTTTACACAGCGGATGCCCTTCCAGCCGCAACCCATCTCTGGGAAACATCCACACACACATTCACACAAACACTCATACACTACGGACAATTTAGACTACCCAATTCATCTGTACCGCATGTCTTTGGACTTTGGGGGAAACCGGAGCACCCGGAGGAAACCCACACGAAGGCAGGGAGAACATGCAAACTCCACTCAGAAACGCCAACTGAGCCGAGGTTCGAACCAGCAACCCAGCGACCATATTACTGTGCCACTGCCTCACCTAAATACATTACAATCTGTTCAAATAGTGAATTTGCGGTCAGAAACTATATAACCAGAAAAATGCGGGAATAAATGGCTAGAAACATTTTGAGAAAGAAATCAATATAGAAATAGGAAAACTTCTATTAATTTAGCAACTCCAGGGTGAAACATTTGCAGTGAAAACTTGAAACTTAAAAAACCTTAAAAAAACCTTTCCTTTTTTACAGAGAATCTATAGCTGCGTCCCAAATGTAGGCACTATTCTACGCCATTTTGTTGTATAAACAGTGTAAGTAGTGCGTTCACACTGAAAACTCTAAAAAAATAAGTGCACTTTAATTACCCGGATGATGCACTCATTCAGCCGGTTAAATGAAGTGTGTAATGATGGACACTTCACGCACTCAACGACCGCAGGTTTGCTCACGTAGCGGAAGGGGCGGAGCTATCGGGCGCACATGTTGGATAACTTTATTTATTTTGGATGGTGATAGCAAATTTCTTCTGCGAGAGTGATTATAGCGCCTCACGACGATGAATGCGGTTATACTCATGGCAGGTATTATTTGATACGTTTGCTCATTTACTTCACTGATTTGACGACCGTCAAACGTCATCAGGGAAACGGTTTAAATTTCTGCTTAGTAAAAAAAACATTAGTGCTCCATTTAGGACGTGTCTACATACATATACTATGCTGTTGAGTGTGTAAGTGCATAAGTACATAGTGCATGAGTGCATAGTGTATAGTGTGCCATTTGGGACGCAGCTTATATTTTACATTATATTGAATTATCTGTTCATAGTTTTTAAAACAATTAACCGCAGGGTTGTTATCAAAGTATATCAATCTGTAAATGTGTTTTATTTTATAAATCAGACAATGCGTTATACATTATAAAAGCAAATTTAGAATAAGCAACATCATTTGGAGAAATTATGTGAATTAAACTTTATTAAAATAAATAATGCTAATCAAAAGGATAAGAGCTGTTTCATTCATTCATTCATTTTCTTGTTGGCTTAGTCTCTTTATTAATCCGGGGTTGCCACAGCAGAATGAACCACCCACTTATCCAGCAAGTTTTTAGGCAGCGGATGCCCTTCCAGCCGCAACCCATCACTGGGAAACATCCACACACACATTCACACACACATTCATACACTACGGACAATTTAGCCTCCCAAATTCACCTTTACCGCATGTCTTTGGACTGTGGGGGAAACTGGAGTACCCAGAGGAAACCCATGCAAACGCAGGGAGAACATGCAAACTCCACAAAGAAACGCCAACTAAGCCGAGGCTCTAACCAGTGACCCAGCGATCTTCTTGCTGTGAGGCGACAGCACTACCTACTGCACCACTGCTTCGCCTAGAGCTGTTTCAATTGAACAAAAAAAAGTTCTATAGTGATGTCTGTTGTTGTGGATGTGGCAGATCTGATATTGGCATTTGTGTGACTTCGGTAAACAAAATTAAATTGTTTGAAATCGTTCACATAAATATTTGAGTATTTTTAACTGCTGTAAAATAAAAGCCTACACGAATGACTTAGAAAGACTTTCACTATTTTGGTGAAAACGTGTATATATATATAAACCTATATATATATGTATGTATATATATATATATATATATATATATATATATATATATATATATATATATATATATATATATATATATATATATATACATACAGTTTTTCACCAAAATAGTGAAATATACAGATATTTCCATATACAGATTTTTAAGGCAAGGTTCACAAGTGGATGAAATTGCTCAATTGCTTAATGTATATTGCAGTGTTGGTAATCTTCTACACTCTGGGCCCTATCATACAGCCGGCACAATGCGCGAGACAACTGTTGTTTGCTAGCTTCAGCTTGGCGCAAGAGTCGTTTTGACATTTTGCACCATGCTGTTTAAATAGCAAATTCATTTGCGCTCATATGTGCACCCATAGGCGTTCTTGTCTAAAAAAAGAGGTGTGTTGAGGCGCATTGCTATTTTAAACTATAATAGGCAGTTCAATAGACTAGATCAAAGCCGGCCTATAGTCCAGCGCAGAGCGCGTTAGTTGTGCGCCTCGCTTAAACACTCCTTAATACACACATGATGTACAGCAATACGCGAAAAAGAATGAAAGGATTAAAAATTACAAAAATTTATATTTTCTAGCCAACATGAATATAAAAACCACCGCCTCCATGCCTTCTTCATCTCAGCGGGCTTTTTTTAGTTTATTCATAACAATTTTCTTTAGAATAATGTTATTCTTATTAGCAGTATTATTTATTATATCCATATTTATATTTGTTTTATTAAAAACAAGCTTAGATTTGCCCACCTGCCAGGTTTTATACCATATGGGGCATAGAATGTGCATTTGGATATTACTCAGTTTTTGAGCACACTTCGTTATTATTGTAAATTTTTTCGTTTGCTGGAAATTAGAACTGAATTTAGAAATAGTTTTGAAACAAATCTTTGCGCTTAATAAACAAAATTAATTATGTAGGCTATTGAATGTACAACAAGTTTCCCTATTCATGAGAATGAAAGTAAAAATTAGTAAATAATGAGGAGGCTCATTCTTGCCTGTAGATGGTCTGTTTAACTGTTTTCCTGCTAGTGAAACCCTCAGTTTTTCCACTTACAAAGTCCACCATGTAAATATCAAATGCATTATGGCGCGACGCAACTGACTCTTACAGGCAATGGGAGATGTGACTCAATTTACCAGCAATTTTCCGGAAATGTCTGTAAGTGTGAACAGGTCCTTTTTGAAAATACCGGCAAATTTGTTTTGGCTATTTTTTTTAGAAAAAGAGAAGTTTTTTACCAGTAATTTGCTGGAATGCTGCGCTGTGTGAACGCACAAGGACAATTGCCGGAAAAAGTGTGTGCACGTCTAGAACATGCTGACGTGAGACATCTGCTTTAGCCGATCAGAACAGTCAGACGCATTCACATCCGCACGGTTTATGAAAATTAAAGCCTTTCAATATTTTTCCAGACACATTCAGTTGCTAGATATTAGTCGGATAACGTTTACAAGTTCCTTCTTAATACCAACTGTCTAAATAATTATCGATAAGATGCTTAGGATAAGCTGTTGTTTTTTTACCTTCAAGCTCTGCTTCCTTCAGTTGCTTGACGCGTCGCGTGTGCTCGTGAAACAGCCTGTGAGCGCCGGCACACACACATATCATGTACATCTCGACATGTGAAAGTGTTTCTCTATATGTTTTCATTGCAGTTGTTTACAATACTGATCCATCCACAGAGTTCGTAATGTAGTCAAATGTTTTCAAATACAAGCGCAGCCGTTTAGAGCTCATTTCTGGGTAATGATGTCAGAATTTACCAGTAGTTCGGAATTGATGTGTGAACGGTCCTTATCAGAAAAAAATCCGTAACGTCCTCGTCTTTTTTTTTACGTACCGGTCAAGTAGTTCCAGAAATTTTCCGGATATTTACCGCTATCACTGTGTGAAAGGGGCTTTGACTAGCAAAACTGTTGGTTTTTGACTGTATATAGTACATGATGAAGTCACATGAATGCAGAATTCCACTGACTGAAAGTAGTAAGCTTGTATTCTACCCCAAACGCAGTCAGATAGCTTCCAAATACAGGATGGTGAAATCAACATGCAGCTCAGCGTGCCAGCGTTATATGCATTTTTCCCCTTTCAGCGTGCCTGCATGCTGTCAGAAATATTAGTTCTGACAAGCTTTGATGGTGAGAAAATATCTGGCAACCGTTTGTGAAGTCTGACTGCTAAAAGCTTGTTTTTTTCCTCTTCGTTTTGGGATTGACCCAAATAGACTTACAATCACTTACATGCCTCAAATAATAATACTTCTGTTTTTTTTGTTTTTGTTTTTTGTCTGGGTTGTTTTGCGATTGTTGTGACGGTGTGGACCACCAGGGGTGCGTACTGCTGAATCAGTCAAGTGTGTGACTCTTGGGTGGGATTACATACAGGGACTCCTCTTAATTAATGTCATTCCCGGTGCAAAAAGCGCATGCAGTGACACACACCATAAACCCTCCTGCTTTAAGCGATTATTCAACAATGCGGTTTTGCGCATGATACAAGAAAACAACATCTGCATCCCTTTAAAACTTCCAGAGGAAATTCCAGGGCACAAAGAATTCGGTCCTATTTTTTTTCAGCTGAGCGCTGGCGTGTTTGTACGGCGCCCCCTTCAGGAGCAGCCGCCATCTGCAGGAAGCAGAGCCTGCTGGAATGCATGTAATGCTCTGTGGAAAGTGTGACTGTGTTGGATTTAAATGCTTTCAGATGCAGCGGGCTGTTTTCTCGATTCCTATTTGACAGGACACGCCTCCCGCTTCTCTCCTAGCAACAAGTCTCCCAGTCAACGGCCTTCGCTCAAATTGGATTGATTAATTTATTTGCGATGCTTTGGAACATCAGGCATGCGTTAGAACGCACATGTACGCAGACCATAACTCATAAACAATGCAAAGCTAAAATGAACAGAATAAAAGAATGCACATAATTGCGGAAAGTAAAAGCAGATGAGGGGAATAAAAGGGTGTTCTTGCCACATATGCAGCTGAACGCTGTGTGCCTGTGTTTGTGGTGTCGGGTGAGTTGCACAAGTGTGTATTTGAATGAAGTTAGCAGATGAAAGCTGAGATCAGATTTCAATCACCTTTCCGCGATCAAGAAAGCGTCTGCATAGCAACATGTGTGAATTGTTTACCGCCAAGAGCAATACTGCAAACTTTCAATCAAGGCAGCAGTCAAAAACTTTGGGGGGGGGGGGATGGGGGGGGGGGGGGGGGTGGGTCATGTGTGCTTGACCTACTTTGCTGTATTCAGAAAATAAACGCACTCAATCAGCGAACACAGATTGTCCACTAACAAGGAAGAATCCCACTTATTTTCTTTCTGCCACACTTACACTGTAATGCATTTTTAGTTGAATCAAATGAACACTTCTAGTCATCCCAACTTAAATCAATCAAATTGATATAAATGTTTGATTCAATAAATGTGGTAAAATAAGTTAAAGCAACATTCAGTGACAATAGTTGTTTTCTTGACTATTTGCCACTATTTTTTCTCAACATTTATTTTGATTTTCTTTAAAAGAGCACCCTGGCTATATACTTTGAAGTAGATTGATAACAGAAAACATGATTAATTTTAAGATGCATGTAAAATATTTCATATGATTAATTTTTCATAATTATACGATACACATAGTAACATTATTAACAGGTTAACATATTTTTTGCAGCTTCCCTTTTTTGGCTCCATTTTAGAAGGTATCTCAACTTATATCAATCAAACTTACTACAAACTTTGTGTAAAACTGATCAATGTATTAAAATAAGTTAAAGCAACATGCAGTAAAAATAGTTGCTTTCTTTACTCTCAACATTTATTTAGATTTTTTTTTACATAAATCTACCTCTCTAACTTTAAAAGAGTCTGCTGGCCATGAGTCTATTTTACCAATAAAAAAAAAAACATATTTTCTCAAATAAACAGAAATTGGGGGAAAAAATAAAGAGGGGGTTAACAATTCTGACTTCAACTGTGTGTGTGTGTGTGTGTGTGTGTGTGTGTGTGTGTATGTACATATGTATGTACTGTATATATATATATATATATATATATATATATATATATATATATATATATATATATATATATATATATATATATATATACAGTTGAAGTCAAAATTATTAGCCCCCCTCAATTATTAGACCACTTGTTTATTTTTTCCCCAATTTATGTTTAATGGAGAGCAGATTTTTTCCACACATTTCTAAACACAATAATACAATAATAACTCATCTGTAATAACTGATTTATTTTATCTTTTCCATGATGACAGTAAATAATGTTTTACTGGATATGTTTCAAGACACTTCTATACGGCTTAAAGTGACATGTAAAGGCTTAACTAGGTTAATTAGATTAACTAGGCAGGTTAGGGTAATTAGGCAAGTTATTGTATAGCAATGGTTTGTTCTGTAAATTATCAAGAAAGAATAAAGCCTAAAGGGGCTAATAATTTTGTCGCTAAAATTAAAGGCTGCTTTTATTCTAGTAGAAATAAAACAAATAAGACTTTCTCCAGAAGAAAAAATATTATCAGACATACTGTGAAAATTTCCTTGCTCTGTTAAACATCATTTGGAAAATATTTAAAAAAGAAGAATAAAAATTGAAGGGGGCTAATAATTCTGACTTCAACTGAATATATATATACAGTATATATATATATATATATATATATATATATATATATATATAGAGAGAGAGAGATATATAGATAGATAGATAGATAGATAGATATATAGATAGATAGATAGATAGATAGATAGATAGATAGATAGATAGATAGATAGATAGATAGATACAGTTAAAGTCAGAATTATTAGCCCCCATGTTAAATTTTTTCCCCAATTTCTGTTTAACGGAAAGAAGATTTTTTTTCAGCACATTTTAAAACATAATAGTTTTAATAACTCATTTCTAATAACTGATTTATTTTATCTTTGCAATGATGACAGTAAATAATATTTGTTCAAGACACCTCTATACAGCTTGAAGTGACATTTAAATGCTTAACTACGGTAATTTGGTTAACTAGGCAGGTTATTGTATAATGATGGTTTGCTCTGTAGACTGTTGACTAAAAAAAATTGCTTAAAGGGGCTAATAGTTTTGTCCTTAAAATGGATTTAAAAAAAAATCAAAACTGCTTTTATTCTAGCTAAAATAAAACAAATAAGGCTTTCTCCAGAAGAAAAAAAACATTTTTAGACATAAATGTCCTTGCTCTGTTAAACATTGTTTGGGAAACACTTGGAGAACATGGCAACTCCACACTGAAATGCTAACTGGTCCTGCTAGGACTCAAAACCAGTGATCTTCTTGCTGTCAGGCGACAGTGCTAACTGTTGAGGCACTCTGCGGGCTATCATTCATTAATAACAGAAAGAAAAAAAAATCCCTCAATAAACATTGAAATGGTTTAATAATCAGTTGAATAAACACCTTCATATCGCAATGATGAGATATTGCCATATAATGAGATATCTGATGTATGGCGTTTTCTACTCTTCATATGGATTTTCATTCATCACAAAGCTCTAAACCACACGAGTGCACACATGAATGAAGTTGAAGAATGTGTGATGAAACAATGTGGCTGTGGACATTAATTTTCTTGCCTGGACCATCCACCCACATCAAAAAGCCACATCTTACAAATAGGAGGGAGGTCCTTGAAGTACTTTAACTAAAATGCAGTGTATTGGAGAGGTCAGGTAAATGACGGGGCAACCATACTAAGAATTTGTCCTCTGCATTTAACCAATTCAATTGCCCACACACAAACTTTAGAAGCAGTAGGCAGCTATGAAGTTAGCATAGCAAAGTGGGTTAGGTTGTCTTGCACATGGGCAGTCATGGGTTTAGAAGAGTGTGCTGTTCATTTAACCTTACACCCCCTCCCAAACCTCTGTGCTAGAAGTTCAACTTCTGACTACTAGACCACAACTGCATTCACACTAGCTATATTTCCATCTGAAGATGTTAATTAAATGTACGTGCAAAACTGGAAAATTGCCATAAAGATGAGCGAATAAAGCAATGTTTCCAATCCAATGAGAACAAAATCGTCATTTCCTAATTAACTGGCGCTAAATATTAAAAATAAAACAGAATTTGCTGAAGCTGCGTGAATCTTTTCTTTATTTAATAAACTACTTGTGCCTCAGAAGACAATGCGGACACGCAATAAAAAAGAATAAAAAATTTGAAGGGGGCTAATAATTCTGACTTCAACTGATTATATAAAATATTAAAAATAAAAACAGAATTTGCTGAAGCTGCGTGAATCTTTTCTTTATTTAATAAACTACTTGTGCCTCAGAAGACAATGCGGACACGAAATAAAAAAGAATAAAAAATTTGAAGGGGGCTAATAATTCTGACTTCAACTGATTATATAAAATATTAAAAATAAAAACAGAATTTGCTGAAGCTGCGTGAATCTTTTCTTTATTTAATAAACTACGTGTTGCTCAGAAGACAATGCGGACACGCAATAAAAAAGAATAAAAAATTTGAAGGGGGCTAATAATTCTGACTTCAACTGATTATATAAAATATTAAAAATAAAAACAGAATTTGCTGAAGCTGCGTGAATCTTTTCTTTATTTAATAAACTACTTGTGCCTCAGAAGACAATGCGGACACGCAATAAAAAAGAATAAAAAATTTGAAGGGGGCTAATAATTCTGACTTCAACTGATTATATAAAATATTAAAAATAAAAACAGAATTTGCTGAAGCTGCGTGAATCTGTTAAGAGTATGGAATCACTTACCTGTTTGCGTTGTCTTTGTGTGTTTGGAGCACGTGGGTTTGTTTTGACAGCTGGCCACGTGCTTCTTGTCCGCGTGCTTTTTGTTTCCCCGCCTTAGAGACCTGGTAATCAATTTGCGATCCTCTCCTTCACCTGTTGCTGCTTGATTTCTCCCCTATTTAGTCTCCTCTCGTCTCTTGTCTTTCGTCAGTCCGTTTTGCATGCTCGTGAGGCTTGTAAGCTAATATCCATTGTGAGTAATCTGTCTTGTCGTGTCCTGTTTCCCCAGACTCCAAGCTCCTGCTTGTTTTGGTTTCGTTTTTTCTCTCCTTACTTTATTTTGATACTTTGTCCTGTCATCCGGCTCGCTGTGGTTTGGTCTGGCTGTCCCATTCTCGCTACTGAATCTCCACCAAGGGAGAACGCCCAGCAGTACCCCGTAAGGCTCTTCTTCTCCGGTGCTGGCCGAGCGTCTGGTATCGCTCTATCGCCCCCTGGCGGTATTATCCGGAACTCCTCTTATTCCTTTCATCTCTCCTTCTGCTGCCCAGTGAAGCCTTGGGAGCGCTCTCCTGCCATCTGGTGGTAGCGCCCGGAACTGCGCCGATTTCTGAGTCCAGTTTTTTGAGTTTTGAACTGCCTTTTGAGGATATTTTGTGTTTTTTTGAGAAGAATAAATTTGTGTCACCTGCATTTGAATCTGTTCCCTTTCTACCCTGACAGAACGGACTGACCAAATTATGGATTCAGCAGGTGCTGAGCATGTAAGAAACGCAGTGGCACAGCAGGGCATTCTCCTTGGCCAGCACGCTACACAGTTAAATGCAGCCTCGCAGGAGGTGGAGATGTTAAGGGCCGAAGTAATCGAGCTTAATGCTCAAATTCAGGAGCTTCATGAGAATGCCCGGGGTGGCAGACAGGTGGCTATTCCTCATCTCGAACCTGAACCTCACGCCAACAACCCACCGCCCTATGACGGGGATCCTAGTTCTTGCCGGGCATTCCTCTCACAGTGCTCCCTAGTATTCGCTCTACAGCCCCGTCGCTATGTAACTGAAGAGTCAAAGGTGGCGTTTGTAATCACCCTTCTTAAGGGCAGGGCCTGTGATTGGGCAACAGCAGTGTGGGATGCACGTGCCCCTTTCTGTGCCATGTTTGAGGACTTCCGTGCAGAAATGACCAAGCTGTTTGACCGATCCGCCCAGGGAGATGAAGCAGCCTCCCAACTGGCCCAGCTGAGTCAGGGAGGACGCTCGGTTACTGATTATTTTGTTCTGTTCAGAACCCTGGCAGCTGCCTGCACATGGAATGAGGCGGCTCTTCGTGCCAGATTTAGGGATGGTCTGGATGACTACATACAAGATGAGATTGCCACTCATGACCTTCCCCGAGACTTTGATGCCCTGGTGGATCTCGCTCTTCGGGTGGAGGCCCGACTGCATCGTCGCCAGCATAGACGAGTCTCTGGTGCCTCATGGATGAATGAGGGCCCTTCAAATGATCCTCGTACCCCATTACCTACCACCTCACCAGAGCCGATGCAATTAGGTCGTCTTCGACTGACTGTTGAGGAGAAGCGGCTTCGTCTGGCTCGAGGCCTTTGCCTGTACTGTGGGAAGCCGGGTCACAGAGCATTGCAGTGTCCTTTAAAAGCTCCAGCCCATCAGTAAACCGGGGGATTCTGGTGGGCACTCTCCCTTGTTTCGACACCCCCACACAACGCACCTGTCTCCCAGTCTCAGTCCAGTTCAATGGATTGACTCACTCTTGTCCTGCCTTGCTTGACTCTGGAGCTGAGGGAGACTTTTTGGACAGCACCACGGCCAGATCTTGGGGCATCCCAGCCATTCCTCTCTCCTCTCCCATCACTGTGCGCTCCCTTAATGGGTTTGCCATCACATCCATCACCCACTCTACCCCCTCTGTAAGTTTGATAGTCTCTGGAAATCACCGTGAGGTTATTACTTTTTATTTATTCGACTCCCCGAGTGCTCCAGTGGTATTGGGGCACCCGTGGTTAAGTAAACACAACCCTCACGTTGATTGGTCAGGGAATTCTGTGTTGTCTTGGAGTCAGTCTTGTCTTGCTGTTTGTCTTGGTCCTGCTCCGTGTCCTGGTTCTGTGTCTCATGTGTTTCAGATGGAGAGGGTGGATCTCTCTGGAGTCCCGGTGGAGTACCACGATCTTCGCCAGGTCTTCAGCAAGTCTCGAGCCACTTCCTTGCCTCCGCACCGGCCATACGATTGTGCCATCGAACTCCTCCCAGGCACTTCTCCGCCAAAGGGTCGATTGTATTCCCTTTCTGCTCCTGAGAGAGAGGCTATGGACCGGTATATTCGAGAGTCTTTAGAAGCCGACCTCATCCGTCCCTCTTCCTCTCCAGCCGGGGCTGGGTTCTTCTTTGTTAAAAAGAAGGATGGTTCTCTGCGCCCTTGTATTGACTACAGAGGCCTTAATGACATTACTGTTAAGAACAGGTATCCTCTGCCTTTAATGTCTTCTGCCTTTGAGTTATTGCAGGGAGCCAAGGTCTTTACTAAACTAGACCTCCGTAATGCCTATCACCTGATCCGGATACGTGAGGGGGATGAGTGGAAGACTGCGTTCAACACACCAACGGGGCATTTTGAATACCGAGTTCTACCCTTCGGGCTCACCAATGCCCCTGCAGTCTTCCAGGCCCTGGTGAACGATGTGCTGAGAGACATGGTAAACAGATTTGTCTTTGTGTACCTTGACGATATTCTTATCTTTTCTGAGTCAGAACAGGTACACACTCAGCATGTCCGCCAGGTGCTACAGCGGCTGCTGGAAAACCAGCTGTATGTCAAAGCGGAGAAGTGCGTGTTCCACAGCAAGTCTGTTTCGTTCCTGGGGCATATTGTCTCGACGGAGGGCATTAAGGCTGATCCCGCTAAGGTAAGGGCCGTTGCCAAGTGGCCAGTCCCTGACTCTCGTAAGGCTCTGCAGCGGTTCCTTGGATTTGCCAACTTTTATAGACGGTTCATCCGGAACTTTAGCTCGGTCGCTGCACCCTTAACGGCTCTCACCTCACCTAAGGTACCGTTTATATGGCACAGTCAGGCACAGGAGGCCTTTGATGTTCTCAAGTCCCGTTTCATCACTGCTCCTGTCCTTTGTCTTCCAGATCCTAAACGGCAGTTTATCGTTGAGGTGGATGCCTCGGAGGTCGGGATAGGCGCGGTCTTATCTCAGCGATCCTCTAGGGATGGGAAGGTGCATCCGTGTGCCTTCTTCTCTCACCGTCTGAGCCCAGCCGAACGAAACTATGACATTGGTAACAGAGAGCTGCTGGCGGTCAGGCTGGCCCTGGGTGAGTGGCGCCACTGGTTGGAGGGGGCGGCACAACCGTTCTTGGTCTGGACGGACCACAAAAATCTAGAATATATCCGTTCAGCCAAGAGATTGAGTTCCCGTCAGGCCCGATGGGCACTTTTCTTCGGACGCTTTAATTTTTCCCTCTCATACCGGCCTGGGTCCAAAAATATAAAACCTGATGCACTCTCCCGCCTGTTTGATGTGCCAGGAGGAGAGGCTACCCCCGAAGCCATCCTTCCTAGAGAGGTGGTGGTGGGAACTCTCTCCTGGGACATCGAACGGCGGGTAGAGGAGGCCGTGCGAGGAGGGGGAGCTCCAGAAGGGTGTCCAGAGGGAAGGCTATTTGTGCCAGCCAGTTTAAGATCCGAAGTACTCCAGTGGGGTCATGAGTCCAGAGTAGCCTGTCACCCAGGAGTCCGGAGATCGCTGGTCAATATCCAACAGCGATTTTGGTGGCCTTCAATGGCCCAAGACGTCAGACAGTTTGTATTGGCTTGTTTTGTATGTGCCCAGAATAAGACATCTAATCGGCCACCCATTGGTCTGTTACGTCCCCTTCCCATTCCCTCTCGACCCTGGTCACATGTGGCTCTTGATTTTATCACTGGCCTACCCCCATCGAGAGGTAACACTGTAATCTTAACAGTGGTGGACCGTTTCTCTAAAGCGGCCCATTTTATCCCTTTACCCAAACTCCCATCAGCCAAGGAGACTGCTCAGGCGGTAGTTGACCACGTCTTCCGGATTCATGGCCTTCCGATGGATGTGGTCTCTGACAGAGGACCCCAATTTGTCTCCCGGTTTTGGAAAGAGTTCTGTAGACAGATCGGGGCCTCTACGAGTCTGTCCTCAGGTTTTCACCCCCAGACCAATGGGCAAACTGAACGAGCCAATCAGGATCTTGAGAGAAGTCTCCGCTGTCTGGTGTCTCAAAATCCGGGCTCTTGGAGCCAGCAGTTGTCTTGGATTGAATATGCCCACAACTCCCTGCCGGTAGCTTCTACAGGTATGTCCCCTTTCCAATGTTCTGTTGGTTATCAACCCCCTTTGTTCCCCGCTCAGGAACCCGATGCCGCTGTTCCGTCTGCCTTGGCCTTTGTCCGAAGGTGTCGCCACACATGGAGGAGGGCTAAGGAGGCCTTGGCCCAGGCTTCCAGACGAACTAAGAGGGCGGCTGACCGCCACCGGACTCCTGCTCCCCTTTTTGTTTGTGGTCAAAAGGTTTGGCTGTCTACAAGGGACCTGCCTCTCCGTGTGCCTTCTCGCAAGCTGGCACCCAGGTTCATTGGGCCATACCGAATCACTAAAGTCTTGAGTCCAGTGACGGTTCGGCTCAAGCTTCCTTGCACTCTTGGTCGGGTTCACCCTGTTTTTCATGTATCCAGGGTAAAGCCTGTTATCAAATCCCCACTCAACCCTGTTACTTCCCCGGCTCCACCTCCCCCTCGTCTGGTGGACGGCACTCCGGTCTATACTGTGAAGAGACTCCTTGACCGGAGACGTCGTGGTCGGGGTTTCCAATACCTCGTGGACTGGGAGGGCTATGGTGCGGAGGAGAGGTCTTGGATTCCGGCACGGGACATCTTGGACCGGTCGTTGATCGTGGACTTCCATCGGCGGCGAGGTGAGCCCCTTCTGGGGGCGCCAGGTGGCGCCCCTGGGAGGGGGGGGTACTGTTAAGAGTATGGAATCACTTACCTGTTTGCGTTGTCTTTGTGTGTTTGGAGCACGTGGGTTTGTTTTGACAGCTGGCCACGTGCTTCTTGTCCGCGTGCTTTTTGTTTCCCCGCCTTAGAGACCTGGTAATCAATTTGCGATCCTCTCCTTCACCTGTTGCTGCTTGATTTCTCCCCTATTTAGTCTCCTCTCGTCTCTTGTCTTTCGTCAGTCCGTTTTGCATGCTCGTGAGGCTTGTAAGCTAATATCCATTGTGAGTAATCTGTCTTGTCGTGTCCTGTTTCCCCAGACTCCAAGCTCCTGCTTGTTTTGGTTTCGTTTTTTCTCTCCTTACTTTATTTTGATACTTTGTCCTGTCATCCGGCTCGCTGTGGTTTGGTCTGGCTGTCCCATTCTCGCTACTGAATCTCCACCAAGGGAGAACGCCCAGCAGTACCCCGTAAGGCTCTTCTTCTCCGGTGCTGGCCGAGCGTCTGGTATCGCTCTATCGCCCCCTGGCGGTATTATCCGGAACTCCTCTTATTCCTTTCATCTCTCCTTCTGCTGCCCAGTGAAGCCTTGGGAGCGCTCTCCTGCCATCTGGTGGTAGCGCCCGGAACTGCGCCGATTTCTGAGTCCAGTTTTTTGAGTTTTGAACTGCCTTTTGAGGATATTTTGTGTTTTTTTGAGAAGAATAAATTTGTGTCACCTGCATTTGAATCTGTTCCCTTTCTACCCTGACAGAATCTTTTCTTTATTTAATAAACTACTTGTGCCTCAGAAGACAATGCGGACACGCAATAAAAAAGAATAAAAAATTTGAAGGGGGCTAATAATTCTGACTTCAACTGATTATATAAAATATTAAAAATAAAAACAGAATTTGCTGAAGCTGCGTGAATCTTTTCTTTATTTAATAAACTACTTGTGCCTCAGAAGACAATGCGGACACGCAATAAAAAAGAATAAAAAATTTGAAGGGGGCTAATAATTCTGACTTCAACTGATTATATAAAATATTAAAAATAAAAACAGAATTTGCTGAAGCTGCGTGAATCTTTTCTTTATTTAATAAACTACTTGTGCCTCAGAAGACAATGCGGACACGCAATAAAAAAGAATAAAAAATTTGAAGGGGGCTAATAATTCTGACTTCAACTGATTATATAAAATATTAAAAATAAAAACAGAATTTGCTGAAGCTGCATGGATCTTTTCTTTATTGAATAAACTACTTATGCCTCAGAAGACAATGCGGACACGCAATAAACATGTGGTGGCGTTTGAAGGCAGTGAGACGCAGAGCACAGATGCTTTTAACAGTTCTGGCGGTCATTAATAATATAATAAAACTAATACTGAAATGGTTAAGGCGTTTTAGACCATTTCAGATGTTTTACAATGAGGTCAGCATGCTGGTTTTGTTCATACACACACATTTTCAGCACCGCATGATCTCTTCAACATAGGCTCATTCTGAAAACGTGGCCCTATATACATTTCTCGAGATCCCAAATAATGGAGCCATTATGTAGCCAGAGGTATGTGCGGCTGTATTTCATCTTTAAAAAGAACGCTACAGGGCAGTATGATGTCGTTCCTTTTTACACTTACCAGCTGACCGCTGAGAGTTTGAGACGTAAAGCGGAGTTTAACATGAAGACAAGCTTCAAGTCTGGCAAAAAAACTGTTCCAGAAAGCAGGTAAGACAAAAAAAGGGTAAGAACACTTAACACACCCCCACACAGACTCTTCCATACCCATTACTGCACACCATCAATACGTAGCATGCACTGCACTTTAACCAATCCATACTTGAAACAATACTGCCTACAACTATGTGGACACCTATTCATTGTACATATCGCTGTCAATTTCACATTGTCGTTGTATTTGCACTGTCTGTATTTTGCACTGTCGTTGTATTTGCACTATCTGTATTTTGTAATGTTTGGAGCCAGCACCTAAGCTTTTTACTCATCATAGCACACGTGAGTAGTGATGATGTGACAATAAAAGTGATTTGCTTTGATTTTGATTTGATTTGAGATTGTGGTAAAATCTGAAACACGATAAAAATCATGCTGCCACGAAGACTTTCCTCTTGTGGTTTTATTTTCCAAACACTGTCAGTTGGATTTAGGGAAGTGGATGGTAGGGCCAATCAGTGCTTTTTAAAACACTATCGGTTGGGTTTAGGGAAGGCGGTGGGTGGGTGCATCGGTCGCTCAGTCAGTCAGGCTGTCAGTTGACAGCGGTGGTGGTGGATTTACGCAAGAACAGGCACGAATGGCACTCACTAGAGAAATCTGAGATCTTAAAAAACGTACACAGCGGCCTCTGGTGGGTTTGCAAAAAGATCTCTTTTAACAAAATCACGTTTTAATGTGCATACTGGAATTTGTTTGGTAAATGTTTACATGCATTTTTTCTTATCTAACAAAAAGTAACCTACTCAGATATGCACATCCGTTTATTTAAGCGCATTTTCAAAATGTATATGCAGCACATTAAAAATGCACATAAAAACAGGTGGACGGAAACATAGCTACTGACACAGTAGTTAAGGATGTTTTCACATCAGACCAAACACACTGTTATTTTAATTTAATTTAATTTTTTTGTGCAGTTCACCCTTTTGGAAAGCAAAATAAATATTGTAAACAAAACCACACGTGTAAATGCTTGCGCACCTGCGGTGTGGTGTTTGCCATGTAACCATTAGCTCCGTTGTCCAGAGGCTCTAGATCTCCAACGAACCATTCACATATCACACAAGTTATTTATTTCAAGTCTAGACATGCACAATTAAAGAGCAATGCGGTCATGAAATGTGTATTATCATCACAATCACCAGCAATCTAATCCTTAGAGAACTACAAATTTGTAACAGAACTGGACTACAAATGCCATCATGCACCTCACACACACACCAGTTCCTGATTCCCTCTGATTACACACACATAGCTGGTAACTCATCATGGACATATTATATGGACTTTATATTCATCTCTCTCTCTCTCTCTCTCTCTCTCAAACACACACACACACACACACACACACACACACACACACACTTTGCTGAGCCTTGTTTTACCCTGTGTAGCATTACTAAGCAATTTTCCTTGTTTGCCTTGCCACATGTCCTGACAATTTGCCTGTTTCTGACTACGCTTTGGATTACCTACATGCTCCTCTTTGTCCCTGTTGTTGACCATTGCCTGCACGACTACTCACAATAATTGCATGTGGATTCTAATAAACTGCACATGGATTCTCATCTGCGTTGTCCAGCATCTCTCCGTTATAAATATACACATTTCAGTTATAACGGTACACTAGTTACTTCAGACAAATGAAGAACAGTCAATGCCTTTTTCTTTAATCTATAAATAAAACTTGTATCAGAGCTAGAGCTGGGATAGAATGGGGTTTGTTGGTTCATTGTAAACTGCAGATGATGTTTGCTTAGTAAAGGTAAAGACCACAGGTGAACAACTGAGCCTATGGGATCCTAATATTGCAAAAAGTGCATGGCTTTCTGCTAAAGTTAGGATTGAGGTCAGACCATATTCACACCTTAAAGGGGTTGTCCACTACAATGTTATATTTTAAACTAGTTGATGCGTAATATAGCTGTGAACATAAACAACATCTCCGAATGTAATATGCTCAAAGATCAATGCAAAGGGAGACATTAGCTTTTATAAAGTTAGCTTAGCAAAGCCTACAGTAAACAAAGTTTGGGGACTGCAAAAAATACATCTGGGTTGGTGAGATCACAAATGCTTCAGGTTACGTGCATATACCATGCTCACTTATCCCATGCAGTAAAGGGACGTGGCCAGATGTGCTGTAAAGTTAAATGCGTTAAATGCTCAAATGCGTCCAAACGCTGTTTTTTATTTTTTTTTTCCACAGAGCTTCTTCTGTTATTGTATCTGGGCTTCCAAAGGACACGGCACAAAGACAGAAGTGCTTACAGTTTAATTTTAATTATGTTCCAGAAAATTATAAATATATATTATATAATTATAAATATTAAATATATGTATATAGCTCTAGCATTTGACAAAGGACAGCTTCCAGAATCTCTCCCAGTTCAGTGATGGATTCGGCTAAAAACTCCTCAAAGAAGGAGCAGCTCCAACCATAATAGAAGCTGTTGTTTGAGAAAAAATTATTTTTATTTGTTAAAATTGATCTATTACACGCACAGTTTCTAGCGTTAACGCTATGTTGTGGCAAGGACATAAACAAGGATGTAAACAACGGAAAATGCTGTTTTGGCACCGATAACAATTTAGCTACAAATTCATATTTATCAGTCAAACCACTGTGAACACCCACAATCATCACCAGCGATGCAGTGTCTCACTATGCAGCCGCTTTCCGTGCGTTCTACATCTTAAATAACAAACACCACCCCTTTAAACAAACCATACTAGGGTTTGCTTGGAAGCGTATCGAGCAGGCCAAGGGCCTTCTCACACACCTGGTGCAATGTGGCACTAGGCGTGAACAAGTGTTTTTTGCTAGTTTGAGCCCAGTGCAGATATCATTGTTATGTTCTGCACCGTGTTGTTTAAATAGCAAATGTGCCAGTGAGTTTTTCTGCTTAAAAGGGTGCATTTGTGAATGGCAAATGTGCCATGGCATGACAGCAACCTGCTCTTAAAGGGAATGAAGGATGAAATTCTGATTGGTTTAATGCACGTTATGCCCAAAACACAACTACGAAGATAAGGACAATTCTTTTAAACTATGCGTGACTGTTTTTACAGTTTTTAAAATTGCGAAAGTGGAATCAGACACTCCTTAAGTCCACCTGCACCTTGCTAAAATAGAGCCCTAACTCTTCAGCTGTGTCTCTGTTAATTTCTTTGCTGTGCACAAGAGTGTGATTACTCTATTTACACCTGCCCAAAAAAATCTGCACCAAAGGCAGAAACAAAATTGAGTATGATTTAATCAAACCAATATAAAAATAAAAAAAACAGGTGTGAATACACCCTGAATCGATGCATATGGCCAAGTTGCACTGCTGGTTGCACACACACACTGCTCTTGCCATTTGGAACAGGTGGCAGATCACATGAGCTAAACACTTCAGTAAAACATTTACTTTTACTGTAAAAGTGCTTTCGCAATAAAGCCAACAATCTCTGTTGCTAGTGTCGACAGAAGATTCATTCTGATTTTATTAACACAGATTTGGACATAAACTGTCTATATTCTTTCTACCTCAGATAGTGTGCACTGCATTAGCTCACCGTGCCAAAAGAAAGTTCATATGCTTTGCATAATGCAAAAATATTGTGCCATTCCAAACACACCCTAAGAACGGACTCTCCCTCGCTCGGAGCATCAACTCAGCCTGACAAAAATACATATCCCAATACAAAGACAATAATTAGTCTCGTCTATGTCTGTAGGAGCTTAGCAAACTCGTGTTTTGCTAGGAAAGGAGATTTGCGCGAATACAAATGATGAGTTTAATCTGCGGTTCATCCAGGGAATGCAACACTATCATCTTCAAAAACGAGGAACCGAGTTTAGGGCCAGCTGGTTTATTTTCTTGCCTATTCTTATCCTCCGTCTGATCCAGCAGGACCGCAGTGATTAGTCCGTTTGATGTTGGCCTCTGAATCCCTAGGGATGTGCCCCCTTCCCTTCCTCCCCCACAAGAGCCGGACTGGGCCGCAACCGAGACTCAAAGAGATCCGCAGCTGCAGACGTGGGACAACTTCGTCGAGCACATGTCCCTGCTGCACTCCCCTCATGTGAGCAGCGTTTAAGACAAACACACTGTGGGGTCATTTGCAGCAATGGGACTGTTTTGTTGAGGCTTAAACTGATATAATCCACCGACTTGGCTGGGGTTGATTAAAAAGGATGGTACGGTTAAATAAAAGGAGCCAAAAAGACGAAAAAAAAAAAAAAAAGCTTAGCTCAGAAGTTCTGTATCGCTTTCTTCAAAAATAACATCTAAAAGCGAGAGAACTTTGAACATCCCGAGCACAACTGTTCATCGTGTATATGCATTTCCTCTGATGATCAGACAGACACGCTGATCAAAAAAGCTAACTTGTTTTTTTTTCCCCCCTCAAGTGGGGTAACTCGCTATGGTATTGCCATAGTAACGGAAAGTTAAACAATGCATGGATTCTCATTTGCATTGGGAAGGGGGTGGGTGCTTTTGATGGGAAGGGTGCTCAGGAAAAACAAACAGCGCACCAGCTGCTTGCGTCTGCCCATACACACACGCACGTTTAAATTCGCACACGCAAAGGCCTAAAACGTACACGCAAAATATTACGCACGTTTCACAGCCTCGCCATCACACACATGCCAAGGAAAGTGTATCCAACATGCCAGCCGGCAGATAATGCGGTGAGCAGCCAGCATTTTATGCGGTTTCATCTCGTTTAAATTTCTCTGCTCATCCTCTGATCTCCACTATCAGGCGGTGCTCTCTTGATGTGTGTGCTGGCTGGCCGTTTGAAGTTCTGTGCTGACTTTAAAGCGGCCAAAAGACCCTGAACGGCAGGTAGGTAGCAGACCGCCGATTCTGGATGCTCGTTAGCCCAATGACTGTTTAATTAGCTCGATGAGGACTGCAGCGTGAACGCGGCTGCCTATTGACACAAATGGGCATCTGTGTTGTTCGTTGCTCATGCGGGGGTAATTTATTCATCCTAACCCGTGTGTCTGGCACACTAACATGTACGTCAGATAACTGCGCTCGTTTCATCTCGACACTTTAAAGCAACTGCAGAGAGAGAGAGAGAGAGAGGGGAAAAAAAAAACACAATTCAGCAGATGAAAGGAAGCGTTGCGCAGTACGGAACAAGACATGCAAAACGTCCAGGAATGGGTTTAAATTACATATGTGCCAGTGACAGCCAGACCTGATTCTTTTTTTTATTTTGCTTAATAGTTGTCACATTTTTGCTCCCATTTTAAACAAAAGATTCCAAAATAAACTGCTAGGAGAATTGGAATTATTATTATTTTTTTGGTTCCCTTTATGTTAGATCAGTGGTCACCAAACTTGTTCCTGGAGGGCCGGTGTCCAGGAGATTTTAGCTCCAACCCTATTTAAACACACCTGAACAGGCTAATCAAGGACTTATTAGGTATGGTTGAAACACCCAGGCAGGTGTGTTGAGGCAAGTTGGAGTTAAATCCTACAGGGACACCGGCCCTCCTAGACCGAGATTGGTGACCCCTGTGTTAGATCAATGCAATTTTAAATCTGATTTATTTCATGGCTCTATGGGATACTTGATTCTGATTGGTCAGCTGATAACAATCTACTGTCAATAGCAAAAGAAGAGAATACTTCCTATTGTGTACTGTTGCTGTGCTCATTTTCTAGTCAGAAAAACTCGTCACCTTAAGCCTGTTTCACACCGCAAGAGCAGACCGTAAGCAGCGCGTGTTTTTCACAGTCCATGTTAACAGATTACAACTTTCATACCCCACACAGCAGCAGCGCGTCAGAGCGAGGCGTGAGAGTTTTTTTGTTTGTTTTTTTTTTTTACATTGAGATAAAATGTTTAATTTTACATGGTTGAAAAAGAAACAATTATTTAAAAAATGTAACATATAAAATGTGAAATATTTTTATTTGTGTACATATCGTCAGTGAAACATTTTTCAGTACTTATTCAACTCATTTGCTCATTGTTTGTTTCCTTTTAAAGTCTTTTAATTTGATATTAAGCCTTGATAGGCAAATACTTTATTCATGGGGCATACAACTCAATAAACAGAATTCAGTAATTCAAATAAAGTATAAAATTCAATAAAAATTACCATATTAATTACATAAAATTAACAACTGCTAAATATTTAGCACAGCCTTTTGTACTTATTCTTCCTAAAACATTAAATAAATGTTATAGCAAGCAAAGCTTTTACTTTAAGCATTAACATCTTGTTACAACACCTACTTAAATATTTGTTGTTGTTTTTTTTCTTGAAAAGTTATGCTTTAATTAATGATTTGCCAGATAAAACCTTATAATTCCAAGCGGAAAATGACTCTTCAGAACTGAAGGTTCTATCTGCATGTGCTCTGTTTGGTTTAACCCAATTTGCAAATGTCAAAGTTTGATCATTTACATTTAGAGTACATTTAAGGTCTCTGTCATGTTATTGTTTGAAGAGAACTGTTACACACATACTGTTAGCTATGTGGAATGCAAAAACTTTGAAGCTCAAGATCACAAAATCATTCAGAGTGCAGATAGAACCTTATCATTCCAAGGTGACGAACTGTTTTATGGATTGTGATGGCTTTTAAGTTAAAATTTTAGGTCCCACTTTATATTAAGTGTCTTTAACTACTATGTACATACATCAAAAAATAAATACAATGTACTTACTGTGTTTATAATGTATTTGAGAACACTTGTGGTGCTTTTGAGTTGGGATAGAGGTTGGGTTATGGACAGGTTTGGTGGCATGGGTAGGTTTAAGGGTGGGTTAAGGTGTAAGGGATGGTCAACAGTGTATTTACAAATGTAATTACAGAAGTTAATTACAAATGTAATTACATACATGTATTTAATCAAGCGTGCACAGTAAATACATGTATTTACACAATAAGTACATTGTAACAAACTATTAATTTCTGTGTAAGTACATATTAGTTAAGGACACAATATAAAGTGGGACCAAATTTTATATCTCAAATCAGTGTCTCTTATCACCATACTTATTATGCAATACTGTGTAATATGTTGAATGGCCTTACTGAATCCCTATGTTTGTTTTAAAGTTGCATGAAAACATAAAGTGAGCAACTAAATGCTAAAACCTTTTAAATCAACATTTAGTGTCTGATACTTCCGAGAAAGTACACAAGTACACAAGTAATAACATAGTTAATGTACATAATGTACACAATGTACATAATGTACATAGCTGGCTGTTATCTTAAGATAAACAGGGTGACTCAAGATCACCATTACCCTGTCTGGGTTTATTCTGCGATAACAATGGTCTGGATGCGAATTATTCCTCTGTACTAATATAACACAAAATCCTCTAAAAATAAGCATGTTTCTTCCAAAATATTTCTTATTTTTTTAAGAAAAACAAAACATACTTCGTAGCTTGTGAATGGACATCGCAAACAAAAAGAAAGTAGTAATTTCTAAATTTACGTTGACTTGTATTTCCTTGCAGACAGTACAACAAACATCATTTAATGTGTTCCTCAAGATTTTTCTAAAATAAATCTAAAAATTAACACGTATTTCTATTTTGGTTCTTGCAACACTAATTACCCTAACCTGCCTAGTTCACCTTATTAACCTAGTTAAGCCTTTAAATGTCACTTTAAGCTGTATAGAAGTGTCTTGAAAAATATCTAGTCAAATATTAGTTACTGTCATCATGGCAAAGATAAAATAAATCAGTTATTAGAAATGAGTTATGAAAACTATTATCTGTAGAAATGTGTTAAAAATATCCTCTTCGTTAAACAGAAATTGGGGAGAAAAATAAAGCAGAGAGGGCTAATAATTCTGACTGAAGTGTATTGGTACGTCAAAGGTAAGCATTACTACCTAAACATTTCAAGAGGTACATTGGTAACACTTTATAATAACTACACACTACAAATGATTTATTAAGCATTAGCAAATGGTGAATTCATTATCCGTTAAGCATTAACTCTACATTAATAAACGTTAGTAAGCAGTTTATAACTGCAGCTACAAATGCTCTATTCTTGACTTATAAGCACCTATATAATGTGTTTAATGATTGCATTTTCATAATCTGTTAATGATTTATTTTGCATTACTAAATTAAGTATCGAATTATTCACAAACCATTTGGATCTAAGAGTAGTTGAGGGTTTTTAGGATCATTTAGAATGAGTTAGTAAATTATAAATAAACTATTGAAATCAACATTTATATGTCTTATTATTCAGGCATATACTAATAGTTAACTAATATGTTAGTAAATGCTTTATTAACTCAACTTCATGCAGTTTTGTGACCTAATCTAAAGTAAGGACTATTCATGCTTTATAAATCCCTTATAAATGACTATTAAAGGATTAGAATCAAATGAACGATAATCTGTGCAATCTTTCTAAATAGTAAAATTACTGTAAAGTTTAAACAGGAGTGTCAAAATATGACATCCAACTGGATAAAACAACAACAATATAATAATTTAACATTATAATAAGATGTAATGTTTAAACTCTACAGTGATTCTATTTTAGATCAGGTTGCAAAGATTTATTTTTCATTTGAAGTACAGTTTCATTTGTGTCTCTTTAATTGAATAGGAATGAATAATGTATTTTTTCCTGTTTAGAATTTAACTGAGCCTTTATTTGTCATTTATAAGGGATTTATAAAGCATGAACAGTCCTCACTTTAGATTAAGTCACAAAACTGGATGAAGTTGAGTTAATAAAGCATTTATTAACATATATAGTAACCATTAACATATGCCTGAATAATAAGACATATAAACGTTGATTTCAATATTTTATTAATCGTTTACTAACTCATTCTGAATGATCCTAAAAACCCTCAACTACTCTTAAATACAAACAGTTTGTAAATAATGTGATACTTAATTTAGTACTGAAAAATAAACCATTAACAGAGTATGAAAATGCAATCATTAAACATATTATATAGGTGCTTATAACTCAAGAATGGAGCGTTTGTAGCTGCAGTTATAAACTGCTTACTAACGTTTATTAATGTAGAGTTAATGCTTAACAGATAATGAGTTCACTATTTGCTAATGCTTAATAAATGATTTATAGTGTGTAGTTATTATAAAGTGTTACCGGTGCATTTTAGGTACTAATATGTACCCTTGAGGTATCAATAAAGATCCTTAAGTACAAAAATGTACCTTTCAAAAAGATACCAGCCCGGCTCTTGTACCTTTATTTCTGAGAGTGTAGAGACAGCCAAGAACATACAGAAAACAGCACCTATACAATTAAACATGGCCTGGGAAGACAATTTTAAATGTAAAATAAACATTGCTGGCACTGATTGGTACTTGATCGCATTCTGTACTACAATACAGAATAAAACTGTATTTTTAAAGAAATTCCGCAGTACACCTTCCGCTTTTGCTTTCTATTGCAGAGCATTGTTTATGAAAACTAATGTTAAGTAATACTTAAACAAATTGTTGAAGAAGTTAAGTGTGTAATGGAAAGATATTCTTATAAAACTGTTCATTCAGGACCAATTTTGATGATGTCACATGTCCACGGGCAGAGTTAATGACTGAAATCTAATTAAGCATGTACGCTGTCTGCCAAGAGTGTATGATACACCAGGACAAGGGCCAAACAAACAAACAAACAAACAGCAAATAATGAGCTCATCGCATCCAGCCTGATGTCATTCATCAAGCTAAATAGGAGGTTCTCCAGGGGTGTAAATAATCTCACATCTGGGCCCGAATGCAGCACGCAGCTTGTCGGGAGTTTCGCTCATGAGTGACAGTGAAAAAAAAGCGAGGCCAGACGAAGTCCAACGGCATCTAACGTGAAGTGTGTGATTCCAGCCGGCACATAAACCCTGCGAGCTTCCTCAGAACGCCTCGCTAACCACTTCCACATCTCCCTGACGCATTCCTGCGGTCGGCCTCGGGCTCCGGGAGCACAGGCTGGAACCCCACGCTAGTCCACATCTGAAGACTCTGCTGTGGGCCAGAAGATGGCCTTCCCAAAACAGGACTTAAAGCAGAGCCTCTTCTACAGCCCCGTAATCCAGGCCAGACCACAGCATTGTTCGCATTTTACTGGTCTCTGCGAGCACACAACAATACTGGAGCATGGCTGGAGATTAGGGCCCAGAGCAGTCGAGGTCTGAGCGAATATATACTCCAGCCTTCAGTGCTTCATATGAGCTATCGGAAATCAGTCTAATATGATGCTTTGGTTCACAAAAAATGATTCAAATTATTATTAATGTTGAACAAATGTACAAAAGCTGTTGCTAAATGTTTTTGTGTAAACAATGATGTTCTTTTAGGGCTGTGTGATAAACGGGTAATTTCTGAAATAAAATGTAAAAAAAGATAAATAAAAAAATAAATAAAATAAATAAACAAATAAATAAAAATAAAAAATAAAATAAAATAAAATAAAATAAAATAAAATAAATAAATAAATAAATAAATAAATAAATAAATAAAATAAACATAAATGAAAATAAAATTAAATTAATTTCCCAGTGATGGGTTGCAGCTGGAAGGGCATCCATTGCGTAAAAAAATAAGCAGGATAAGTTGGCGGTTCATTCCGCTGTGGCAGACTCCAGATTAATAAAGGGACTAAGCTGAAAAGAAAAGGAATGACTGAAAACAAAATAAAAAATACATTTAAAAAATAAAATAAAATAATAAAATCATACTGACAAACTCATTACCTCACAACTTTTAAGTAAACTAAAAAAAAAATTATTTTACCTAATACATTTTTTTAAAATTCTGTATTACAATTTTTTTGTATAAAATATAATGGATATACTGTATAAAAAACCCAGGCAGTTTGTTTACATAAACAAACTGAAAAACTATGCGAGATTTGTGAGGAAATAGGCAGTGAGTAGAGAGAGATCATTGCCATCATCTCTTTTCTATCGTTATACACGGGGGGAGGATGCCGTAAATATTTTGTTGGAACCTGGCGTTACATTTAAATTAAGTGGTGCAATACAAAAATATTTAGTAGTACATTAATTGCAACTCAGTGTCCCTTTAATGCTACTTTCACACCAGATGTGCAAGAAGCCTCGAATGACATGACTTGGGCGAATAAAGCGGCGCAAGTTCAGCGTTTTGCATGAATCGCTCAAGTTGAATCTAAGCAGACATTGACACCGCGTTAACCTATCAGGAGCTTTCTATTGTAGGGGCGTGATTATGACGTAGCACCTGTTGTTGGTGTCCCGGGGTAAAATCCACCTGCCATCACCGGGCAACAGTTCATCAAACTGCTCAGTCATCATCCAGGTATAGTTTCTGGAGGAGTTTAGGAACTCACAGAGCTGAGTGCTCTTCTGAATGGATCTAGTGGACTCAGACACAGCTCCAAATGAATCGATGCTGTTTTTCAGCCTTCATAAAGCACATAAACACAGTTATTCTCTCGATAAAATCCATTTAGCCATTTAGCAATGAAGCTAGAGTCATCGAGCAGACAGAAGCCCCGCCCATGACGAAAATCTGCATCTATTGTGAAGTGAATTTAAAGCACGAATGAAGCAGATTTGACGCATGAATGAAGCAAGTAAACTCAAAATGTTCATGCGTCTATTTATGCTGTGTTCACACCAGACGCAGAATGCACGGATCACGCTATGTGCATTGTAGCGTTTTATACGCTGGTGTAACCGGCCCCTGATTCAGATCATCAGCTCACTAGCAGAGACTGAAAGACCTGTAATGAGTGTGACAAAGGAGACATCTAAAACATGCAGTGTTGGTGGTACTCCAGATACGTGGTTGAGAAATACTGTACTATAACATGTAAAACGGGAACATAAAAGGAAAATTCTAAAACATGTAAACACTTTAAGTATATTATTGTCTTATTCAGATTAAAGCAAATAATTCCATTACTGATGCCCATGTAAACACAGTCAGTGTTTCTCAACCACGTTCCTGGAGGGTCACCAGCTCTGCTCCTTAACCAAACACACCTGATTCAGATCATCAGCTCACTAGCTGAGACTGAAAGACCTGTAATGAGTGTGACAAAGAAGACATCCAAAACATGCAGTGTTGGTGGTCCTCCAGGTGCATGGTTGAGAAACACTGCATTATAACATGTAAAACTGGATCATGAAATGAACATTCCAAAAGCAGCTCATGCAAACACCTTGATCATATTATTGTCTTATTAGATTAAGGCAAAAAACTTGATTACTGATGTCTGTGTAAACACTTTCAGTGTTTCTCAACCGCGTTCCTGGTGGACCACCAGCTCTGCAAATTTTCTATGACTCCTTAACCAAACACACCTGATTCAGATGATCAGCTTACAAGCAGAGACTGAAAGACCTGTAATGAGTGTGACAAAGGAGACATCTAAAACATGCAGCGTTGGTGGCCCTCCAGGTACATGGTTGAGAAACACTGCACTATACCATGTAAAACTGGATCATGAAAGGAACATTCAAAAAGCAGCTCATGTAAACACCTTAATCATATTATTGTCTTATTCAGATTAAGGCAAAAAAAAAAATTATTACGCTTAAATCGACCATGTAAACGCAGTCAGTGTTTCTCAACCACGTTCCTGGTGGACCACCAGCTCTGCACATTTTCTATGACTCCTTAACCAAACACACCTGATTCAGATCATCAGCTCACTAGCTGAGACTGAAAGACCTGTAATGAGTGTGACAAAGGAGACATCCAAAACATGCAGTGTTGGTGGCCCTCCAGGTACATGGTTGAGAAACACTGCACTATACCATGTAAAACTGGATCATGAAAGGAACATTCAAAAAGCAGCTCATGTAAACACCTTAATCATATTATTGCTTTATTTAGATTAAAGCAAATTATTTGATTACTGATGCCCATGTAAACATGGTCATTATGTCTCTGATATGTGCAAATCTTACCTGAGTGAGTCCTCCATTTTACTAATCTTCCTCTTGCGGTCGGCTCGCTCCTTCTCCAGCTCAGCCTGAAGCGTCTGCAGCTGCGACAGGACGACACGAGTGTCAATCACTCAACACACTTTATCATGACTGAGCAGGGCTGATCTCATTTTCTGCAGGTCAGAGGTCGGTCGCGAGCAGACGGCTGGCCTGCAGGTGTAAACGGCCTCTGCTTTACAGATGTGCCCTTGACAGAGGTGCGCCTCGCCGGCCTGCTTTATGACCGGAGCGGCCCTTTGAAGGCAGCAGCCAGGTGCCTGAGACCCATCTTAAAACTGATCTTCTCCTGATTGTGTTGGCCCAATTATTGCAACAGCCTTTTATGACAGCTCTGGAGCTTTGAAGAGTTTGGAGAGGGAGGCACTGGGCAGCAGCTCAGATTAAGGGGCCGTTTACACCACAATGTGAAACTTATTATGTGTTTTGGCTAATCGTTGTCATGGCAACACATTTTGTTTGATACGAAAACTTTAGTACAGGTATGTAGGCATGCAAATTAGAGGGCTCAATTTTAACAATCTAGTCGCAAAGTCTAAATGTCCGAATCCACTTTTGCTACTTTGAGGACGGAAAAATATGCTCTACGCCCCGGCGCATGGTCTAACAGGTTTCTTCCATAATGAGTTATGGGTGTGTTTTGAGAATAACGTGCACTAAACCAATTAGACTCTCATTTCACGTTCCCTTTAGAAGTCACTTGTGTCGCGCCATGGCACATTTGCTATTTACATGGCAGGTTTTGTAAGTGGAAAAACTGAATGCTCCACTAACGAGAAAACAGTTAAACAGGCCATCTGCAGCGCGAGGATAAAGAACGAGCCTCCTCCATTCAGCCTCTTAACTTTTTCTTTACTTTATTTTTACTCTTTACTCCTTTACTTACATGGATAAGGAAACGGTGTTGCATGCACTCTACTGAAGACCTCCATTAGCCTACATATTTAATTTTGTTTGTTCAGCGCAAAGATTTGTTTCAAAACTGTTTCTAAATTCAGTTCTAATTTCCAGCAAACGAATAAATGAACAATAACAATGAAGTGTGTTGGACTTATATCTAAACACACGTCCTATTATTTTGCCCCATATGATGCATACATCTCCAAGATCCCACAGGTAGACAAATCCAAACTTGTGTTTATTAAGACAAATGTAATTGTGTATAATATAAATACTACTACTACTACTACTATTACTACTACTACTAATAATAATAATAATAATGCTATACAAATGCAAATTATCATGAATAAACTGAAAAAAGCCCCCAGACATGAAGGCATGGAGGTAGTTTTTTTTTTTCTTATGTAAAGGTATTTGTGTATTGCTGTATATCCTGTGTATATTAAGCAATGTGTAACGTTTTGATCTGAATAGTCGCATAATCAACGCCCTCTGCGATAGACTTTAGACCAGCCTTCTGTTGGTCAGTGGCGCATTCTATTTCTGTTTCTCAAAATAGCAATGCACCAACAATGCACCTTATCACAGCTCCATTTTAGACCGGAACACCCATGAGTCCATAAAGTGGTGCAAATAAATTTGCTATTTAAACAACGTGGTGCAAACTGTGAAAATTAGGGTTGCGTTGGTCTGATAATAGCAACAAATCATTAAAGGATTTTTATTCGATGTTTGACAATCTTCTTCTAAACAAGAAGAGAGTGTAGGACATAATGTAGCTCCTCCCTTAAAAAAAGCAGCCAATGGCATTTTACCATTGTTTTGCCAGTGAAAGCAGTTAAATACAAGCACATAAAATTTAAAGCGTCTCAGGGCCTACTCACACTATGCCATCCGTACCGTGCCCAGTCCCGTTTCCCGGATCATTTGAGAAGTGTGAGTGCGCTGAATCGGGCTCAAGCACGGTTCACTTGGCCGGCCCTGGCCCGGTTGGAAGAGGTGTGCCTGAGCGCGGATCACTTGGGCCCGAAACCGAAAGCGAGACGTGACTTTTAAGGGGCTGTTTCATATGGATTTATTAATAATTCTTACTGTTCAGTGAACGCAAACTGCCGTAGTTTATTAAAGACGCAAACTCCTCACTGCACGACAGCTGCGCGCCTTCAGCAGACCTCCTCATTCCTGCAGCACGAGAGCTTTATGATTGTTTATGAGCGCCAAAAGTGGCGGATCTGTCCGGTGAAATATCTGACTGCATGTCACCGCATCCCTAAGGACTGTTTGGCGAAATATTTGACTGCATGTCACTGCATGACAAACGACTGAAAGGATATAACTAGAGTAATCTCCACTGTGCTACTGGATGAGAGCGTACGGCAAGCCGTTTTATCATTTAAACCTTGTTCTGACTATCCATAAATATATTTAGAGATATAATTATATTTTGACTAGTCATAATTATAATTCGACTAGTCAGAATGACAATTAGACATATCTGCAATTACAATTGTACTAGTACTAGGGATGTAACGGTATCAGAATTTCACGGTACGGTAATACCTCGGTATGAATGTCACGGTACGGTATTTATTGAATCATTTACAGGAAAAACAAAACTTTTGAAAATACTCCAAAAAAGTGCCAAAAGTGTCAATGACATACAAATTAGCCATCTATCTGTAAGCTTTGAAACAGGAACTTCAATTTTAATAACAAAAAATTATTAAACCATGTAAAAAAAATAAAGTTTCAATTTAGTATTGTCGAAAACTCATCACATTCAACATTTAATCACTCACTCACTTACTTAGATAGAGATGGGTTTAAAGGAAAATTATCATATAACTATAATCTGGTAAAAGCTGGTATCTCTGGGTATTTACAATGTCCCCTGCAACAGAAAAAAACCCTCTCATTTGGGACTGAGGATTCTGGGACAGAGATATGACTTGGCCCATGTTGACAGCAGTGGGTAACGTTGTGCATTGTCTTTCCCCCACTTGAGAAGACAAACCATGAGTGAGATAGAGGTCTCTTTGCGGTACAAGTCAATGTCTGCATCAATCTGAACAGTGTGCTGTGTTTCTGCAGTCCCCATGACTGCTATTAGTCGTATTCCCCAACTTGCAGGCACGTGCACACATAGGGCTCAACCTGTGCAGTGCACATGCCCTTTTTAGTCTTGGATAGAAAATGCCCTTTTAAAACGATCAAAAGTGCCCCCGCGATGCGACACAACCTCCGTCCAGCCCTTCAGTAGACAACACTGCTCTTGAGTATGCGCGCTCAACCCCCCCTCGGCGCTTTACAATACGCGCGCAACAACACAGCTGATCAGAACGCGCGCGACAACACTGCTATTCAGTACGCGCGCGGCGACAACACCCGCTTTAGGTTCGATCATTTCCATCTTTTTTTCATCTCCGCTACTAGCAGCACACTCCATTTCCGCATTACTGGATCTGTAGCGACAACAGACCGCAAAGGATTATGGCCACGCCTGGGCTGATGGGAAATGTAGTTTAAGCTACCTCCCGTTCGCTTCATTCGCCTGAGCAAATTTTCTCAGAAGACCTATAGTTTTACCGAGTCATGCGACTTCGGTAATATCGAAAAAAAGTAATATTGCGGTATGACGGTATTTACAATACTATTACATCCCTAACTAGTACGAAATCAGATTGGAGATATCTGCAAATATATTATGACTAGTCATATTCCTCCATTGACTTCCATTGAAAAATATTTGCAGATACCTCTAACTGAGTTTTGACTCGTCAAAAATCCAATTCAAGATATCTACAACTGTAATTCGACTATTAGTAAATTAATTAGAGATATCTTCAAATATATTTGTAAACATCTCTAAATATGACGAATTAAAGATATCTCCAAATGTATTATGACTAGTAAAAACTCAGTTAGAGACATCTCTAATTACAATTGTGACTAGTCAAAACTCAGTTAGAGATATCTGCAAATATTTTTCAATGGAAGTCAATGGAGGAATATGACTAGTCATAATATATTTGCAGATATCTCCAATCTGATTTCGTACTAGTACAATTGCAATTGCAGATATCTCTAATTGTTATTCTGACTTGTCGAATTATAATTATGACTAGTCAAAATATAATTAGAGATATCTCTAAATATATTTATGGAGTCAGAACAAAGATTTAAATGCTAAAAAGGCTTGCCATAGAGAGCGCTTCTGAACAGGGCAGCAGCGATGACGTAAGCGTGCCGAGGCCCGATATGGTGTGAGCGCGGGCCGTCGGGGGAGACGGGAGGGGGGACAAGCATGCTTTGGCCCGGTTTGAGGCAACTGTACCTAGTGTGAGTACTGCCTTAAAGACGGCGGAGCATGTCAGATACTAGAGAGTATTTGATTGGTCAGAAGATTTGATGAGAAACTAAAGTATGAAGTGACGTGAATAAAACCAATAATCCCTTTAGTGTAGAGCTGTACACAAGTGGAGCTGGGGTGGAGGAGGGATGCGAAAACATGCAAACTACACTAAGGTATTTAAATATTGAGAAGCAAGCTCATTGGCTGCTGAGGCGACGGCAATCAATCAAATCCAACAATGCACAGTAGTTTGAAGCAGCTTGGATAATACCTATCCTATCCTAGCCTATGCCACCAGTACATTTTTTAAACAGAGCTTCATATACAGTATGTCCAATAATGATAATAGTTTGCCATCTTTAACTTTACCATTGGGCCAAAATAAGTTACTTGTGGGCCCCGAGTTTGAACATTTGAACACCTTCCTGTATTTTTAAATCAAAACTCCATAAACTCTGAACACAAGCGGTAACAGGAGACACATCTGAAACACGTTAATACCATGGGCAAATGGCTGACCACTTGTGTCTGGATCACTGAAAAAGTGGACCTGGATTCTTTTAATCACCTCTAAGTCTTTATAGGCTCGAAAGTTTCCATCATCAAAGTGAACTCGTGCAGTAGTATTGCATTTAAATCAAATCACATTTTAAATAGTGCGCAGTGGCCATAAAGTTAGCCAAACTGGCAGGTCTGCCATAATACTGTGAAAATGTCCTTACTCTGTTAAACATCATTTAGGAAATATTTAAATAATAATAAAAATTCAAAGGGGGACTAATAATTCTGACTTGAACTATATATATATATATATATATATATATATATATATATATATATATATATATATATATATATATATATATATATATATACATACATATATATGTGTATGTGTGTGTGTGTGTGTGTGTATGTATGTATGCATGTATATATATATATATATATATATATATATATATATATATATATATATATATATATATATATATATATATATACAGTTTTTTCTTCTTTCCGCGGTTATGCGCGCATTATATTTCAAATGCATATGCAAGGTGACTGAAATTGAAATTAAAATACAAAACATACTGGGCCATTAAGTAAAAAAACAAAACAACAGTTATACTTTAAAGAGAACTTTAAAGAGAACATTGATGTTTTGAAACAAAACAAATTAACTGAAAACTATTAAAAATAAACCTGCGAGATATGTCCTGCGGCAAAATTATTTTATGAAGCAGCATTCAACTTAAGCTCTTTAGACCATGCGCCTGACCGTTTCTTAATGTTTTACCACATGTCCTTAAATCCATAAGGCCTATTTTTATTATTTTTCATTATTCGTTTATTATTATGTACAATAATTGTGACATAAAATTAAATAGTAAAATATAATCAACAACGAAAATGTAAATAAAAACGTAAATTAAAACATAAATGAAAAGGTCTTGTGTTAGTCCTACCAAAATAGCAAACACTGAAAATCTCTTTACATTTAGGCTAAAAGACTGCTTTATTTTTTTAATTTAGGCATACTTAGAATATTTGTACTGAATGTTTGTGCTTTCATTTTAGTTGTCTTTAACTTCTTTAATTCTATTTTTCAAAAAGAATCCTCTTTGCACTTAAAAAGTTTAGAATAACAATAAAGCATGTTAACAAATTTTAAATGATTAATAAAGGAATTATAATGCTTTGACTTATTGTTTAATCTCATTTACAAGCACAATAGCATATTTAAGGCTGCTGTGTGGGCTATTTCTGTCGGTTCGCATCCCATCCCTTTGCGCCCCCTGGCGGCTCATTCACAAACTGAAGTCATACACTAAAAACAAAGCGGCTCCTATTTCAAACGGCGGCGGTATATGACGCGGCGGTAATAGTCACTTTGAACTCTCACCTACTGTGTATATATATATATATATATATATATATATATATATATATATATATATATATATTGTGGCAGACCTGCACACGATTTAAAATGTGATTTGATTTAAATGCAATATTGTGTCAGAGCACTAATAAATTACCTTTTTTTCAGTGCTGTTTTGCATGTCCGTTATCTCTTGTTGCCACTTATTTTCTTGGTCCTGAAACAACAACAAAACAACACAAAAAATAGTTATACTTGCTTGTTTTAAGCAGTTGAACAATTCAACAATACATATATGTATTAACACCAAAAATCAACTTGAATCGATGATTGCACCACATTTTAATTATATGTCATACTGTAAATCTGAGTCAGAAAAAGTCAAGCTTGATTTTATTTATAGGGCATTTGCTGGATTGTGAAAGATGATGATGTCCGACAAAAGGTGAAATAACTTCAAGTGTAAACTGCTATACATTTAATGAGAATAAAATTAAGATAAGACATTTATATCTGGAATAACATGCTATGATGAACTGTTTATAAAAAGGCAGGGTAATTTTTGTTGACTTCATGTGATGTTCACACTCACAGACCTGTGGAATTTGATCAGAAAAGGGTGTAAGTAAGTGACTTGTGACTGACCCGGAGCTGTCTATGTCTCCTGCTTTCAGCTTCCTGTATCTGCTGTTTGAGGTGAATCACGGTCTGCTCCAAATCCTGAATCACCTCTGATGCCTGTAATCAACACAAAATAAACTCACATATTAAAATCAGCTCTTAGAGAAGACTCACAGTTGATCAAATCATAAAACCGGTTAGTGACTTCTTAAGTTGATCTCTCTCAGTTGATCTCTCTGTCTATTGTATGTTGTATCGCTGTATTTATTCTATAGTAATTGTAGTGATTCTGGTAGTGTTTGCTTTGGCTTTTCCGCGGTTGATTATTGTGATATCCCGATTGCAACAGAGAAATACTGGGATATGTCTCTAGAATTATGGTATTTCATGCCGTTCAGGCTTATAATCTTAAAATGCGGCCTCGTGAAAATGCATGCCTCCCACAAGAGTCAATATACAGACATCGCAGTGCTGCTCTTGTGATGATATTGCTCATATTTATATATAGGTGGGCATATATACAATTTTTTTTAATCTAGATTAATCTTACTGTAATATTGGAATTAATATAGATTAATCTAGATTAAAATGGCTTATTAAAATTCTGCTGAAGGGATTCAGAATATGTGTGCAACCCAAATAATGACTAAAAGTAAGTCTTTGACAATGGCTTTCTCGAGCCAGGTGGCGCATTAGACCAGGGGGTCATCTCGGGTTTTCAAAATGCATCACAAACTGCTTGAGAAACTGTTCAACTATGATAATTGGAGATGAAAATAAATTATTTAATAAGATGTACTTTTGTTTACTAACTGTTTATTCAGTTAAACATGAATGTTGACCTGTAGGCCTACATAAGCTCCAAACAGCAATTTTTGATTACCTTAATCCGTCTAAAGTCATAACTGAACTAAACAGAAATGGAATTAATACGTGTGAAGTATGCATATATTAGTGTCATTTTAAAAGTAAACACTGCAATCACACTATGACGTCACACACATTGCGAAATGTGAAAGGTTTTTTTTTTTTTTTCCCCATTCGGAGTGCATTATTTAATTCCATAACACTCTCACCAGTCCTCACTCCTTATTTGCATCTAATACCCCAGTTTGTCACTGGGGCATGAATGAAATGTTCATGAGTTAAAGTGAAACTGCCGAACTTCACCCAAAATTACATGAACCTCTTACATCAAGCACTTCACGTAAACATCTTAATTATATTATTGTGTATTAAGGCAAATAACTAGATTAACTGGTTCGAACCTCGGCTCAGTTGGCGTTTCTGTGTGGAGTTTGCATGTTCTCCCTGCCTTTGCGTGGGTTTCCTCCGGGTGCTCCGGTTTCCCCCCAGTCCAAAGACATGCGGTACAGGTGAATTGGGTTGGCTAAATTGTCTGTAGTGTATGAGTGTGAGTGTGAATGTGTGTGTGGATGTTTCCCAGAGATGGAAGGGCATCCGCTGCATAAAAACTTGCTGGATAAGTTGGCGGTTCATTCCGCTGTGGCGACCCCGGATTAATGAAGGGACTTAGCCAACAAGAAAATGATGATGAATGTCCATGTAAGCATAGTCAGTAGTGTCTTCAAAGTAAGTGTAAGATCCAGAAGTGCATCCTGCTGATTTGATTCAGAAGGGCACTTTCTTTTGTCAGACGGCTCACCGGTTTGACTTTCATCCTCTGTCATTCATTTTAAAAAGCACCCGGTTCATTGTATTTGTATATGTTTTATTCAAACGCTTAATTCTACAGGTGCCTGATAGTTAGATGTGGAGCTAAAAGTGATCAGATTCTCTCTAGTGAACTGCATCCATGTTAGCATGTCACGCTTGAGGTGGTAATTTAACAGTAGGAATGAATACACACAGGTTCAAAGACTCGTTCTCGCCACCTACAGTGCAATTCGACCAGGTATACATCCGCGCTAAAATATCAAGGTGAAAGTCATCATAGCTTGCGTAGAACAGACCCAGCTCCCAACCCAACTTAGAGAATAGATTAACGGCGATATTTGTTTTTAATCGCCCGATAAGTCTCGCGTTATCGCAGCACGTTAATGCCGATAACGGCCCACCACTAATATATATATATATACAGTTGATGTCAGAATTATTACCCCCCTTCAAATGTTTTTCTTTTTTTTTTATATTTTCCAAATGATGTTTAACAGAGCAAGGAAATTTTCACAGTATGTCTGATAATATTTTTTCTTCTAGAGAAAGTCTTATTTGTTTTATTTTGACAAGAATAAAAGCAGTTTTTAATTTTTTAAACACCATTTTAGGGACAAAATTATTAGCCCCTTCAGGCTATATTTTTTTCTTGATAATTTACAGAACAAACCATTGCTATACAATAACTTGCCTAATTACCCTAACCTGCCTAGTTAACCTAATTAACCTAGTTAAGCCTTTAAATGGCACTTTAAGCTGTATAGAAGTGTCTTGAAAAATATCCAGTAAGATATTATTTACTGTCATCATGGCAAAGATAAAATAAATCAGTTATTCAGTTATTACAGATGAGGTATTTAAACTATTATGCTTAGAAATGTGTTGAAAAAATCTGCTCTATGTTAGGGTGCTTTCACACCTGTGAATCGATTCAGTTGTTCCGAAACAGAGATTAGAATTGTTACATTGTTGCTCTTTGCTCTTGGAGCGGTTCGCTTTCACACTGCAAAGTTTCTAATCGGACCAAAAGAGCTAAAACAAGTCACGTGCGAGTAAACTCTCCTTACATTGGTCAGAGTGTCAGGGTTTATTTTGCAGCGTCCTGCTCAGCTGTCAGGAGAGGTGGTGATTTGGTGGTGATTGAAAGGGTGCGCGCGCGTGACGTGTCTGAGGAGAGACACGGTGGGGAGGGGTGAGAAGGGTGCGCGATGATGCCTATTTGAGGACTGGGAGAGAGACACGAGATTACCGGGAGATCATCACTCGTTTGCGGGCATCCGGAGACTCGCGAAACTTCCCGCCTTACTCATAATTCTCTCTTCATATAGCCGTAAGCCTATTACATATCCATAAAACACTGTGATATAACCGCGCTCGGATCGGATCGCTTTCTCACTGCAATCGAACCGCTCCAGGGTTCGTTTCAATCGAGCCGAGACCACCTCATTCAAGCGATCTCGGAGCGATTACTTTGGCGCGGAACAGAGCGCGATTGCCCTGTTCACATATGCCAATCGAACCGCGCTAACTGGGCAAACGAGATACGTTCCGATACAAAAGTGTAGGTGTGAAAGCACCCTTAAACATAAATTGGGGAAAAATAATCAAGCGATCTAATAATTCAATGGGGCTAATAATTCTGACTTCAAATGTAAATAACTTCAAGTTTAATAAAAAATAAATAAAATTAACTTTGCAATATACTCAATATTTGTGTACTCTATGTTCCAAAACCGTCTCAGCTCAGTCCCTCCGCTGGGGTTAGTTTACTGAAGCAGGTAGTGTAGCGGTTGATGCAGACAGACAGTGAAGCAGCCCACCAGGGTTTGGATCAGAGCTAATAGGATGTTCATCAGAAAGCCAGATCGGTTACAGGAATGCTTTGGGCTCGCTAACAGTTATGTGGTCGATTAGCACAAGAAATGAAAGAGAGTAACGCATGTGTAAGTGTAAGAGTAGATTGAAGATGCCTTGGCTGCAGAGACGGCGTGCTCCTGCTGGAAGTGGCTCATGTCAGCGTTATGCCTGGCCTGAAGTTTCTGCAGAGCTTCTTCATAGTGGACTCTCATCTGGTCCATCTCCTTCTGCAGAGTTGTGCTCCTGAAAAACACATTTTTTAGATAGAAACAAACTACAGGAGTATTTCCGTCTCACTTTCTCTGAATTGAACGTGAAGGATAAATGTAACACTGCCTTCTTATATGTGTATGATGCCTGGACATCTGTTTCCATCAAATCTCAGGGTGTGAAGGGTTTTTTTTCTTGTACCTTTGGTTGGCCTCTTGTAGCTCAGCACTGATGGAGGCGATTTGAAGCTCCAGCTCTGCTTTCTCCTGTGTAACCTTCTGCCTGAGCAGGTTCCCACTCTCCACTTCCACCGAGAGCTGCTTCACCCGAGTCTCCAGCTCACGGACAATATGCTCCTAGAGGAACACAACAGAACATAAACATTAACAAGCACATTTTAGTCAGAATGTTCATACCAGGGTTTAATTTGTGCTGGGACACCCCTTCCTCCTTGGGTAAGATGCCAGATCTGTTACCCCGAACTGTTCTGGGACCTCTCTATTCATAAATTAAGCACTGGTTCAAACTAATTAAAAAGCTTAAATATGATTCATGATACAAAAGTCATATAAAGCTCAGGTGAAGGGACTTTTTATTTGATGTTTGAGGAAATGTCAACTAAAATATGAAGACAGAATGAGACAAAGTAGCTTCTCATCTTTAAAAAAAACTACCAATAATATTTCTTTAAATCACAGCTCTGCCAGTTAGATTGAATGAGCTAAAGCACATCAGAAATATGACAGCGACAGATTATAATAGTAATAGTCGTTGAGAGGTCTCCATAATACTGGACCAAGCCTGAGGGAATGCTGCGGTGGTCATAAAGAAGTGGAGAGCATGAAACTGATTCCTGAAAGGCCCCAGTGACAGAAGAGTCTCCGCATTGATCCCGTGGGCCAGACTGTACACCCACTGGTGGCTTACAGTACATCTGCAGCTTCTCCATGGCCGTCCATTGTTCCCCAGCCTCTGGTGCCTAGGCTGCAGCTCAGCAAAAGAGGTTTGGCTACAGGATAAATGTTTGTGCCCAACTGAGCTTGATTTCTCTCAAGGTTTTTTCCTTCACTTTCGTCAATTGGTGAAGTTTGTTCCTCGCCACTGTCGCCACTGGCTTGCTTGGTTTGGGACTTGTGGAGCTGCGCATCGATGGATTTTCTCTTCAGTGTTGGGACTTTCAGCAGTGAAAATAAACCACACTGAACTGAACAAGTCTGAAAACCGGACTGAAGCAGTTTCAATTTACTATAACTTCTATGTTAAGCTGCTTTGACACAATTTAAATGGTAAAAGTGCTATGGAAATAAATACCAGTGATTGTCGCTGTAGTTTATCAATGTCACTCATCGGTGAAGAGCGCCAGAGAATAGAGCCAATCACAGCCCTTTCTGTTGAGCGCTTGACCAATCATAGGAGTGTAAGAAGTCGCTCGACAGGACTCATAAAGCGAGCAGGAATTTACATTTGTTCATTTGCTATAAATGCTCATGTTGTTCTGTGTATGTACTTGAGTTTTTAAAGGTACAGTTCATATATCTGACTGTATTTATTAAATGACAAAATTGTATTACAAATAAAATATAAATATATTTATACATTTTTCTTATGCTGTGAAGTAAAACGTAAAATTGTTTAGGGAAAGCATTGTTAATGCACCTTGACACACCGAGATATCGAACTGAACCAAATCGATGGCATGATAATCGTAACCGAACGAAACAAGCGACCAGTGTAGGTTCACACCTCTAATTTAGTCGTTTAGATGAGGGCACCTTTTTAAATGGAGCTGCGCATCGATGGATTTACTCTACAGTGTTTGGACTTTCAGCAGTGAAAATAAACCACACTGAACTGAACAAGTCTGAAAACCGGACTAAAGCAGTTTCAATTTACTATAGCTTCTATTTTAAGCTGCTTTAACACAATTTACATGGTAAAAGTGCTATGGAAATAAATACCAGTGATTGTCGCTGTAGTTTATCAATGTCACTCATCGGTTAAGAGCGCCAGAGCATTAGAGCCAATCACAGCCCTTTCTGTTTAGCGCTTGACCAATCATAGGGGTGTAAGAAGTCGAGCAGGAATTTACATTTGTTCGTTTGCTATAAATGCTTATGTTGTTCTGTGTATGTACTTGAGTTTTTAAAGGTACAGTTCATATATCTGACTGTTTTTATTAAATGACAAAATTGTATTACAAATAACATATAAATATATTTATACATTTTTCTTATGCTGTGAAGTAAAACGTAAAATTGTTTATGGAAAGCATTGTCAATGCACTTTGACGCACCGAGATATCGAACTGAACCAAATTGATGGCATGATAATCATAACCGAACGAACCATGGTACCAGTGTAGGTTCACACCTGTAATTTAGTCGTTTAGATGAGGGCACATTTTTAAATCTGATGCGCAATTTTTCTTCGCACATTGATGTTTAATGTTTAAATAACAACAGCTTAAAATAGTTTAAAGATTCTACTTGGTAACATGTCACTTTGACTTTTAATTTCTTGGATCAATTTCTAAGCCAAATCTTCACATTTTGGCTTTCCTATACAATTCTACCTAACTACTTTTCTATATTTCACACTTTTCTAAACAAATCTGAATTACTTTTCCAGCAAACACCCTCAGGCTGAGTCTGTTACAGAAGCCACGCCCCATTTTTTGTTATTAGCCGAGCTGGGAAGTGATTGACACATTTAGCCTCGCTTCTCTTGAGTTTTTTTTTTTTTTTCCCACTTTTATTAATTGGTGAAGTTGGTTCCTCACCCGCTGTCACCACTAGCTTGCTTTGTTTGGGACTTGTGGAGCTGCGCATCGATGGATTTACTCTACAGTGTTTGGACTTTCAGCAGTGAAAATAAACCACACTGAACTGAACAAGTCTGAAAACCAGACTGAAGCAGTTTCAATTTACTATAGCTTCTATTTTAAGCTGCTTTAACACAATTTCATGGTAAAAGTGCTATGGAAATAAATACCAGTGGTTGTTGCTGTAGTTTATCATTGTCACACATCGGTGAAGAGCACCAGAGCACTAGAGCCAATCACAGCCCTCTCTGTTGAGCGCTTGACCAATCATAGGGGTGTAAGAAGTCGAGCAGGAATTTACATTTGTTCATCGATGGATTTGCTCTTCAGTGTTTGAACTTTCAGCAGTGAAAATTAAACCACACTGAGCTGAACTAAACTGAACTGACATAGTTTCAATTTACTATAAACTTCTATGTTAAGCTGCTTTGACAATCTACAATCTAAGCTGTAGAAATTTGTATTGAATTGAATTTGAATTGAAGTTGAATTGAATTGAAAAATGAGCAGCAATTTAGAATCAATGATTTCTAAAAAAATGTGTGTGCTACATTTTTTTTTTATTACATAAATGCAGCCTTAGAGATTTATTACAAATCAATCAATCAATCAATCAATCAATCAATCAATCAATCAATCAATCAATCAATCAATCAATCAATCAATCAATCAATCAATCAATCAATCAATCAATCGTTTTAAACAGTAGTGCAGCTCACAATTTTTTTCAAAAGTGTAGCCGGAGTGTAGTCGAACTACTTTAAATTATGAGCAGCTTGTATCTTGACAACCTATATCTTCACAGCAGCTCCTCACAACTAATTTCCATTACAAAGAGCCAGCAGAGAAAGCCAGCGGAGATGTCCTGAATGGGGAATTCCTTTGTAGATGTGATAGTGAAAGTTGAACAGTTCAGTAACAGTAAGCTTAAACAGCTTTCTAACAACGTCCATGGCCTCCACACCATCCTCGCGAACCTTCAAAGATCCTCCGCGATCCTCTTTCACACAGCCTGAAAATCTGATGCACCTGTGGCCCTCTGTTCTTTAGCACAACCCAGAGCATGCTGGGATTAAATATGAAAAAGGCATGCGAAGCAGATCGGCGGCAAAGCATAGCTCGGGCCTCAAAGAACAGCTAGGATCCTGGATGGTCTTCATTTGAAAATAAGACAAGCATGTCTGACGAAATACAGGGAGAGGGGAAACTTTCCACGGGACAGCAAGAGCAGTTAAACCAAAACCAGACAGTACGTCTAACAGAACACACACACATACACACACACATATAGACACGTCTCATCGTTAATGGAGGCCACTGTCCCATGCGTGGCGTGTGGAATGCAGGCTGATATGAATGATGACAGATTATCGATTGAAGATAGACAGCGCAGATGATGAAAGTGGCCAGTGTTGAAAAGCACAGCTTTCTGATGGCAACGTCAGTGTCAAAACTTTGGAAAATAGGCCTTTGTTAATGCCAGTGTGAAATGTGGCATGATGTGAAAGAGCTATGACGCACGCTGGTAATTAATATACACTGACCCTGATAGCATAAAAGCATTTGGTCACAGCCTGAGCCGCTTAACAATGCAGACAGTTACCAATTCTAGAAAAAAAAAGAGCGAGTTGATGTACAGCTGACGGTGATTGAGATATGCTCATAAAAAAATATGAGATAACAGTTTCTTTGACGCATGGATTTTTTAATGCATTATAGGTCGGGATTCTTAACGCATTGCAATGGTTGCACAATGCCTTATACTCAACTCTATCCATTGGGATCAATATTTATAACAAATTAGGGGTGTGGATAAAAGGTAATCTAAGAAAAGGTATCATATCAGAGTTTTATGGGTGGCTGAGAATGAACCCGAACATTCATATTGTAAAGTTGAATACATAAAAGGAAGATTTGCAGTCTGAATTTTCGTATGAAGATTGGGAAGTAGCCTGCACTGAAGCTTACACTATGGGCTCTATTTTGACGGTCTATGCACAGAGCGCAAAACGCAGGGCGCAAACGCTTTCAGGGCGTGTCAGGACGCGTTTTTGCTAATGTAAGGACGGGAAATCTGCCTTGCGCCGCGACGCATGGTCTAAAAGGATTGAGTTTATTTTCTTAATGAGTTATAGGTGTGTTTTGAGAATAAACCAATTAGAGTCTCATCTCCCATTACCTTTAAGACCCAGTTGCTTCGTGCCAAGAGCGCATTCGCTATTTACAGGACGCAAAGTAAGTCAAAGTGGAAAAAATGAGCATTTCACTAGCAAACAGTTAACAGTTTAACAGAAAACTGTTAAACAGAGCATCTACTGCATGAGAATGAGAGATAATGGAACTACTTTCACTTTCGCTCTTGGATAGGAAAACCTTTACACACAGACATCAATTAGTCTATAAATAAATAATTTTGTTTGTTAAGCGCAAATATTCGTTTCAAAACTATTTCTAAATTCAGTTCTAATTTCCAGCAAACGAATAAATGAACAATAATAACAAAATGTGCTCAAAAACCTGAGTTATATTTTAAAACTTTATATATTAAACATTAGTTTAATCAGTCAACTAATATTAGAACTTAATACATTTAACAAAACAATAATAAAGTAATATTTTAGATTTTATTTCTTAGCAAAGTATTTTAAATATAATGTAAAAACAAGAAAGCTTTACTTGTATCCATACACTTTATTCTAAACATTACTGTTTATACATTACTTTATTATTATTTAAACATTACTTTATACTAAACATTCTAAACAAACAAATGTTTTAAAGGTTTTAAAAACTATAATATACTAAATATATATAATAATAATAATAATAATATATTATAATTATTATATTATAATAATAATAATAATAATAAATCCACATTTATATAGTGCTTTTCTGGGCACTCAAAGCACTTTACACAATGGGGGGGAATCTCCTCATCCACCACCAGTGTGCAGCATCCACCTGGATGACGCGACGGCAGCCATTTTGCGCCAGACCGCACACCACACACCAGCTAATTGGTGGAGAGGATGTGAAAGCCAATTGGAATATGGGGATGGTTAGCAGGCCATGATGGACAGAGGGCAGTGGGCAGATTTGGCCAGGATGCCGGGGTTAAACCCCTACTCTTTTTCGAAGGACATCCTGGGATTTTTAACGACCACAGAGAGTCGGGACCTCGGTTTAACATCTCATCCGAAAGACGGCGCTCACTGAGCAGTATAGCGTCCCTGTCACTATACTGGGGCATTACGACCCACACAGACCGCAGGTTGGCTGCCCCCTGCTGGCCTCACTAACACCACTTCCGGCAGCAACCTAGCTTTCCCATGTGGTCTCCCATCCAGGTACTGACCGGGCGCAGCCCTGCTTATCTTCAATGGGCGACCATGTGAGAGTTGCAGAGAGCTAGCTGCCGGCGAACAATGTAGAACAATCTGTCCAGGTCGGTGTCCTCAGCAGTAAATACACGGAGCACTTTTAAACAAATGTTATTTTAAGGAAAATGATTAAACCATTATAATAAAAAGAGTGAAAAATGACCTTTTTAAATAAAAAGTTAAAGTTTTATTGAGACGATTGTTGGTGATTGAATGGGTTTTGGCTAGATTGGGTAGCAATACATGAACAAAGAAGAATTAAGACCTGTTTTAAATAGATTTAACACTAACAACACAATATTTCAGTAGATTTAGGACTTTTTAAGGCCTAAAATTTGGATTTTGAAATTTAAGACATTGAAAGGACTTTTTAAGACCCCGCAGAAACCCTGTTTTATAATTGTATTCTTTTTCAATTTCGCAAGACATAAAAAAGCAATTGAAGTAAACAATCATACAAACTCCTTTCTTTAAGTCACACGACAACAGCTGTTGATGTAAAAGTGATTGTGATAAGGCCATCCTATTGACAAACTACAGATGAGATTAGACATGTCCCTTTCCCAAATGCCCTCATCTGAGAGCACGTCTTAGCAGACAAGAGGATGTTATAAAAACATGTGGTCTACAGTGTATGTGCTTTCCTACACATATACGCGACACATATCGGCCCTCTCTGAAGATACAGATCAACAACTGTTTACGAACACTCAGCCAAAACAAAGAGAAAATAATTGCACATGCTTCCTTAAGCCAAACATTTTTTTAACTCAAACCATGTTTATCTGATGTTTTATAGGGGTATAGTCTACAGTACTTTCAAATAATCTATGATAAGCTCAGTGTGACATGCGTTTTCAGTTCATTAAAGACCATTTTTAATGTCACATTCTGTATTGTTTGCAATTTGATAGCTGTGGCTGGACGATCAGTCAAGAAAGCATTGCAGTTGTCCAGTCTTCCCAGAACCAGAGCTTGACGGAGAAGTTGTGTAGCATGGCCTTTTAGGAAGGGTCTAATCTTTCCAATAATGTATACGTTAAATGTACAGGATGATGATAGACAAGGCAAATATTTTCTCAACTCAAACCATGTTTATCTGATATGTTTTGTAGGAGTATAGTCTAACAAAAAGCTACTTGTACCAGCATTAGCAGGAACAGTTACAGATAAAAAAGCTGAAGAATAACAACGTGCAGATACAAACCGGTGTGTTTATGATTACATCACAGCAACCACAATAGATAATGCTCATCTGAGGGTGTTTTCAGACTTCTATTTTGATTGATTAGATCTGAAACAGGGACATTATATGCTACTTTTTTGTTTCAGTTTGCATTCATTTCAAATCTTCATGTAAGTGATGTGACTATAACAGTTTTCTAATAGTTCACTTGTTTATATTCCTCTTTGTCTTCAAGATGGCGTTCATTCTGCAGGCTCCTTGTGGGTCTATCTGTAGGCTACCATTACACAAACAGCCTTTATTACTTATTTTAGTATATTTAAAAGTATTTATAAGTTGTAAAACTAAATAAGTATAATAATACTAATAATATTGTGATGCACATAGAGGAGCAACCAGAGAATATTTTAAGGTAAATAGACAACCTGTGAAATAGAGACAGCTGTGAAATACACTAGCTGACTAAAGTCGTCGCCTGAGTTTTAGGAACAACAAATAACAACTTGACTTCTAGTTGATCATTTGGTATCAGAAGTGGCTTTTATGAAAGGCAAAGGTCTCTAGATTATGCTTTTTTTTACCTAAATATAATATGATCATGACCTGATTTTGAATTAAGTTTTAATAAGGACAGTGAGGTCTGACTTTGCTTAGACAAAAGTCTTGTCACTTAACAGAAATAATATACAGTATAGAATATAAAGTCATGCTGCAGTGAAAAAATAATTAATACTGTGTCTGACTCCCATGAGCTTGGAGGACTGCATGCATACATCTCTGCAATGACTCAAATCCCTTAATAAAGTCATCTGGAATGGCAAAGAAAGCGTTTTTGCAGGACTCCCAAAGTTCTCAAGATTCTTTAGATTCATCTTCAATGTCTCCTCCATCTTTTTCCAGACATGCTCAATAATGTTCATTTCTGGTGACTAGGCTGGCCAATGCTCGAGCCCCTTGACCTTTTTGCTTTCAGGAACTTTAATGTGAAGGCTGAAGTATGAGAATAAGCACTATCCTGCTGAAGAATTCGCCCTCTCCTGTGGTTTGTAATGTAGTGGGCAGCACAAATGTCTCGATACCTCAGGCTGTTGATGTTACCAACCACTCTGGAGATCTCTCGCACACCCCAATACTGAATACAACCCCACACCATGAATTTTTCTTCACCAAACCTGACTAATTACAGTGAGAATCTTGGGTCTAGTAGGATTTCTGCAGTATTTGTGATGATTGGGATGCAGTTCAACAGATAATTCACTTTTCCAAACTTATTATTTGTTGCTCGTACAACTGGGATCGACAACAAGACTTTTGTCAGGTAGTGTATATTCATAGAATCAGACATTGCGGATTTTTATGTAAATCATTAACTGTAAACAACGGCAATGATTTATTATTTTTTATTAAATACTAATGTAAAAAAGTACAAATTTAAAGTGTAATAAATTGTTACCTGGTCAACAGTAAGCTAGCCTAACATATTTGGGGAATATCTGTAAATTTAATTTCCCCAAATTCTCGAAGACTGTTCAGTTTTTTTTTTTTTTTTTACATTACTATGGTACTTTTTTATCATCAGTGATATACATTAGAGTTTTATATTACATCTAATGTCAATACATGATGATTATTGCATTGTTTCAGTGTTGTGCGTTAACATGATGGTGTTTAGTAGTTGTGTGAATGACACTAGATGATGACTTCTTGATTTTGTGAATGATGTTTGATATGAGCATTGGTTCAAATTAATGCCTCATCAACAACATCATCTTCATCATCATCATCATCATCATCATCTGCTTTTGATTGTGTCTTTATGCACCACAAAAATGTTTTGTGCTTTTCTTACTTAGATTTTCTGTCTTGTTTCTAGTCCAAACATCTAAAAATTCTTAAATCAAGAAGCATTTTCTGGACAAGCTGTCAGGATTCTGCCACTCTGGTCTTGTAAATTCTTGTTTTGGTGGCAGAGTCCGGACACTCTCCTGTCCTGTTGTGCTTGGGTAGTTTTCTTGAGTCGAGCACTTGTTTTGTCATTGTGTGTGTCTCTGTATGAGCGCCATTTGTGAACACCATGGACCGTGCGCGTTCCCGCTTGATGCGAGTGCGTGAGGTCTTTGCGTGTTTGCAAGTGCGTGCTCCTGTCCGGGTGTTCACATTCGTCTGTCTGCAGCATGGTGTTTCATTCCCAGCGTCTCAGTCCAGTTGGTTTCGGTTTTGGTCGGCACTGGGATGAAACATGCACGCTGCGTGTGTGAGTGCATGGTGAGTGCTTTCTTTCATCGTGTACTCGCGTCTTGCGTTCAATCTTCTGTTGGGGTTGTGTTTAGCACGTGGTGCGTGTTTACATGCACCGCGTGCTTGTGTTGTCATGAACACATGGTTAATGAGTTATCTCATTGGCTGCGTGTTCTAGTTTTGTTTTATGTGAGCGCATGACTTGTGTTGTCTCTTTGTGTCATGTGCTCTCCTGTCTATAGTCTAGTCCCACCCTCAATGTTAACCCATTATTAGTTAATTGTGTTCATCTGTTTGTTAATTTACTTCTGTTTATAATTCCCTCATGTCTGCTGTCCTGTGCCAGTTCGTCGTCTAAACTCCCCCTGTGTTACTGCTCTAGTCTTGTCTCGCCAGCCCAGCCAAGTTTGTTTATCTGTTTGTGTTATAGTTATGTTTTTCCCCCTCGGGGTGGTTTTTGTTGTTCTTTTTGTTTCATTTTAATTAATAATAAATCATCCTCTGTTTGCATTTGAGTCCTCGCTCCCTCATCCTTCCCGAACCGTGACACAAGCAAAATATATTTTCTTGTTTTACGAAATAATATGGTAAAATAAAGTAAGTGTTCCCTAAAACAAGCAAAATAATCTGCCAATGGACTAAGAAAAAATAGCCTATGTCAAAAGGAAAAACTAAAATAATGTGCTTACCCCATTGGCGGAGCATTACCACACTTTAAATGTTACAATAATGAAAACCAAAAATGTCCTTTTTTCACCCTAAATGTTACAGAATTGAATGAATTATGATGCATGCTTGATTTGTTGGTCTGTTGGGTCAGATTGTTTTCTCACCTCAGCAGAACAGCTACAGATTCATTTATTTTTTCATATGGGCCACGACCATTTTGTTTAGACTAAATGCATAAAATGGCTAATAATAGTTTGTTTGTTTTTCTTTGACCTTACTGACCTTATTCTTCACATACAAGTGGGCACCACCATTAGAATCTTTTTGGCTCAAGACTTGTCTCACATTACTTCCATTGATTTTTAGACATTAAAAACAGCTTGATGTTGCAAACTGATATTTTCGTATTATATTTTACTCCTTTTTATGTATAGACACGAACACTTGTTTGCAAGTAGTTTGACCGTTTTCTGTCGTTTACTATTCCGAGTCATTTCTAAAGTTGACAACTGAATCTGAAGTTTTAAAACAATTTTAAAAACGAGCGCACTTTCAAATTTCAGAATAAGGCCAATAGCAATGTAATAAATGTTTTCATTTTCGTGCATCAAGTAGCTACACTGTGATGATTTCAATGCACCGTTTGATTGTTTTGGGCAAATGGATGTTGGTAGCTGGCGCACTCGAGTATTACTTAAACTGGTATTCGCATCTCTTGGGTACAGTCTGCTTTGACATCAATGGACTTGAAGTCATCAATCTCCACCGAGTCCCAGCTGTGATGAATATGTATTTTGTCATCAATATTCAGCGTGTTGCTACCTCTATTGAAAACTGACATCGGCGCCGTTGCTCTGAGCTTCAAAACTTGCAGATCACACCACCAATGAACGTTAGGAATATTAAGCAGAATGAAGGCAAAAGAGCAGCCATGGCCTCTCTTCATGCCAAGGAGTCACGAGTACACGGACGAGCACCCGTTGGTGGACCGATCTCGCCCGTCCAAGAGATATGAAATGTGGCCGATGTGACTCCACGCAGCTTTGAAGAGCTTTTTTGAGGAATCAGGATAGCAGCAGAGCGTGCTGCACAAAAGAATGATGAAAGAACCAAAGATAAACAAAGGCTTTCAAAGGCTGGAGTATTGAGACATCAAACGCAAAGTAGAAACAACACACAGCATCTCACCTCAGCTGACATATTGACAACAGCAGCCTATGAGGAGAGAAGAGGTAGGACAAGAGGAGGGGGCTACGGGCGGAGAGGTTGGCGGGGTCAGCCTAAACCAACAGAATGGGAGAACCTAATTTCCAATGACAGAAGGGCCTTTCATCTGGGGCCCTGCCTGGAAATGTGCTGTGTTTAATTATTAAAGAAGGGTCTTACTCTGTAGGGTCGGCATGCATTTGAAGTCTCTTAAATTCAGCCCTGCTGACAGACTGCGGCCGGTTGTCTCGGTGTGTTCTTTTACCTGTATGACAGCCGCTGAATGCTAATTTGTAATGAGCAAAACTCATTGCCCCTGTGCTATGGATGGACGCGTGCCCTGGCTCATCTCAGACACAGTGACAAAGTCCTTCGCGTTCTCTGGTGGTCTGGCTTTCATCGAAGACTGTAAGACTAGCTGTCATAAATATTTTGTGTGTAAATGAAATCCACACATCTGTAATATTAAAAAACCTAAAGGAAAACGGATTGTACTTGTAGGTGTACGAGGGAACATTTCCAAAATCTGCGATTAGAACAGACGCAGACAACATTTTCTTTGTTTGTTTGTATATGACAAATAAAGTTACGGTGGGTGTACTTTACAAACACGAAATAGAAATTCACCACGAACATGAAGACCTGATTACGAGCAAAAATCAAAAACTCCACTGTCAAAATTACCTCACTGCTGTCACAGGCATTAACAAACAAGCGAGAGCCATTGATCGCAAACAGTGCGTGATGAAATCCTGATTCCTGACTGAAGGAAGTTCGCCGAGCAAAATGTCTTGGCACTTAAGCTCCCACACACCGTCTCAGAGGAGTTTCTTTTATTCCCTTTTTGAGAGACGTCCATCATGAGCTGTAAAAGAGGTTGAGGTCCATTTTCGCTGTGGATATGTGTAAGTGTATCTAGTAACACCTTGATTAGCTTGTTCAGGTGTGTTTGATAAAGGTAAAGGCTCCTACACACCGGGACGCTTTTCGTTTACGTTTATCGTCAGCGTTTTACGAGACGTTTTTCCGCATTCAAACCCAAGCGATTTTCACTGGCGTCAAGCAGAAGAGTATGCAAAATCACTCCTTGACGTCAGATGGTGCTACACAACTTTAAGCTTCCGACACCCGCTTGTAACACAGAAGAAGAGGAAGAGAGGAAGTTCACACACTTGTTGTTAGTTACTGGTGACTCGAACAAGCATAGATGGTTCAAGCAGCAGTTCCAAGCTCTAGCGATGAAGAAATGATTATTGTTCAGCAGAGGAATAAGCAGCTTCACGTTCATATCCCCTCTGGGCTTCATCTTCAATGTGCGCTCGCATTGACAGTTTTGCGCTTGAGCGCCTCCAAGTGCTGTTTACTGTAACTTTAGCAGCTCCATGCAAGTGAACAAAAGTGGCAATCTAATTGGAGAAGGTTTTAACGCAGCGCGTCAAATGAAGTTTCATAAACTAATTTCGAGAGAAGCATGTGATACGATTGACTGCAGCTGGCCACCCATCTACACTCATTAGCTAGCCAATCAGATTCATCCAAACTCACTATAAGTAACCTAGCTAAGAACTACTCCCTTATCTTCGTTTTCCTGAAGAAACCCCCCATCCACCCCTTCTCCTTTTTTCCTCTTTCGCCGGGGGGAGCTCTCGAGAACACCTGACCTCGTACTCCCCTCACATGCTCTATGGACCTGGCCGGAGCCTTGGGCTCAACTATCTCCGAGCTCATGGTTCTCTCCTGGGACATCATGCCAAACCTGCTAACTTGCTAACAAGTTGTCAAACAGTATCTAAGTGTGAACTCTTGAAATAAAAAAAAACGAGCATGAGGCGTTTTTTTTTTTTTAAATGACGCTTTTGCGCCTGGCGTTTTGCACATTATTGTGCACAATCACATTGACGCCCTTTATATAGTCACGAGGCGTTAAATGACGACAGAAAACGCGAGCAAAAAATGTCTAATAAAATTAGCTTAAATCTGCAGGACACCGGCCCTCCAGGAACAAGTTTGGTGACCACTGCACTAGCTGTTCCTACTTTCTTGCTTAAACTGGAACTTGCAGACTTCTCTATGTAAACTAATCTTCTGTTTTACATGGGTAGATGCTGCCATGGTGTGTAAGTTGTAACCCACCTTTACGTCAGAACTAGGCTTTGTTTTAACTTGGAAAAAAAAATGCATGTCAAACAACTTAAACCCAGTTTACACTGCCGGATAAATGTGACCCAATTCCGACTTTTTTGCTTATATGTGACAGAAAAAGAAAGAGTAAAAAAAGTGTGTAAAAGAGAAAATAACGCATGCATTCAGATATTCAGAGATCGGTTTCAGGCCTCCTTCATATGTGGAAATAAATCAGATATAAATCGGATATGTGACAATAAGATCTTGTAAACAGGTAGGTACGTCATTAAACTTGCAACAATGTGGTACTTCTCCGCGGTTTAATGGCATAGAAGGAAGAGCGTGTGTGGAAACGCCAACATGGTAAACAACAACAACACAGAAAACATGGAGAAGGAAAGTGGTCAGTGGTCAACGGAAGAGGTTACCTGCCTTCTTGCCCTGTGGGTAGTTGAGTCCATTCAAGATAAGATTAAAGGGTCCTACAGAAACAAATCTGATTTTGAAGATATTGCGGCTGCAATGGCAGAGCAGAGCTACAAACGTTTCTGGCTACAGTGTCAGTGGAAAATAAAGTCACTGAAATCGAAGTACAAAGGAGTGAAAGACCACAAAAATGGGCGAGTTACATTCCAATGGTGGAGGACACCATATATAAACCATAGGCACAAGCTGAGATGCCGTTTCCCTCCTCCTCCGCCTCCAAAATCATTTTAAAGTTGGGTGAACTTTGCATAAGAATGATTACGACATAGCGCCTGTTGTTGGTGTCCCGAGGGAAAATCCTCCTGCCAACATCAAACAACAGCTCATCAAACTGGGCTTGGCTTAGTTAGAATCACAGCTGAAAGCCTCTATCATCCAGGTATAGTTTCTGGAAAAGTTAATGAAGTCACAGAGCTGTGTGCACCTCTGAAATCACAATCTAGTGGAATCAGACATGGCGCCGAATGAATCTACATTAAAACATGATTTAGTGCACTCAGACACGGCGCCGAAGGGATTTAAACTGTTTTTCAGCATTCCTAAAGCACATAAAGCACAGTTACTCTCTCAATAAAATCCATGTTAGCCATTAAGAAATGAAACTAGTCCTCCTATTGGATCTAATGCCACTGATCAGTCATCAAATATCTAAAATGAAAAGTACAGTTTCTGAGAACAGTACTTGCTATACAAACCCCTTGTTTCATGACAGAGAATGCCACAGGTAGCTTATATATTTAGACAACACCCAAAACCATTCAGCATTGTTGGTGATTGTTTGAATGCACTCACAGTAGCCTGCATCTGGCCGCTGTACTCAGCCTCCATCTTGGCGAGCCGCTGGTTGGTGTCCTCCAGCAGCTCCTGGATGTTCTCTGTGTGCTTCTTCTGCAGCTCAGACTTCTCCTGCTCCATATGGGCCACCGCCGCATGCAGCTGCCAGAGAGAAAGGAATCAATGTACTTAACACCAATTGGTCATGATCTTGTTCTTTCTCAATACTTCATTATGTATAACCTGTTATATTTTATAGCATGAAGCAAGTTAACTTGGACCCTAAAAAGTTCAAAGTGTCTTTCCAATGAAATTTATTTTTGTAGCTCACTGGGGTCAAGAACGGGTACTATTTAAACAGTACTTATGATGAATATCATCTTTTGAAAGCTGTTTGGACAGAAATGTGTGTAGGTATAGTGTGTCCACAGTCATATTGAAGGGATAGAAACACAATAAGTATTTTTTTTATTTCCTGATGTTAAAATAGGGTCCAAATCGCACCCATTTTGAGGCCCACTGCAATGTGACATAAGAGTGCCGATTCCCCGCCCACCAAATTGATTGCCAGCCGTGTATTAACATCTCTGTATTAACGCGTATACTCATATCAACAAGATAGGATGTGCGCAAAAGAAACTGAGATTAAAAGATCTGTTCAGCGCTCTGTGATCATCAATCATCATCAAATGTGATCAAGAATGAGATTTACAAGTTTAAAACGTTTTTAAAACAGTACATGCTTATAATTGTAGTCTTTATCACCACAGCCGCATGAAGCACAGTTATAAAAGAAGACGATTCAATCCCGGATATAGGACGTTAATTCAGGTTTATTTTGTAAGTTAACATAATATATGGTAACACTTAATAATAAGTTTAAACACTATTAAACAAATTATTAAAGTACTGGTTCAAACTTTAGCTAATGAAAACACAACTGATCATTGTTAGTTCAAATTAACTTAGTGCGTTAACTAATGGTAACAAATAATTTGGATGGCTATAAGGCATTAGAAAATGTTATTAAATTCTGTACAAGTATTGTTCATTATTAGTTCATGTTAGTAAATACACTAACGGTCAAAAGTCTGGGGTCAGTAGGATTTTTAAATGTTTTAAAATAAGCTTATCCTGCTGAACAAGGCTGCATTTAGTTGATCAAAAATACGGTAAAAATTATAAAATTGTGAGATGTTATTACACTATGAAATAACTATTCAAAAGTAGTTTACAATTTATTTTATAATGTATTCCAGTGATTTTAATGATGAATTTTCATTATCTACGAAGCTTCATTAAACCAGTCTTCAGAGTCACATGATCCTTCAGATATCACTCTAATATTATTATTATTATTATTATTATCATTGTTATTATCGTTAATATATTATTATACATAATTATTGATATATAGCCATTATGACTAGGCAAATAATTTAATTTGAAAATAGATCCGATAAGTAATAAACAAATATTTCACAATTAGGTATTTAACAATTTAACATTTTATATATATATATATATATATATATATATATATATATATATATATATATATATATATATATATATATATATATATATATATATATATATATAATGTTAAATTGTTAAATTGATATATAAATATAGATATATAAATATATATTGTTATAATATAGCTAAATTGTTATATATATATATATATATATATATATATATATATATATATATATATATATATATATATATATATATATTCAATAAATTCCACCTTGATGAACATAATAATAAAAAAAAAAAAAAACCCGACCCCAAACTGTTGACCGGTAGTGTACATTAACTAACATTAACTAATGACTAGGCCCACACGGAATTTGCACGCGCAGAAATTCGCAATTTTCTCAAATTTTTAGCCCATCATTGAGTCTATATATTTACTTGTGTAAACTTATATTTGACATAATTTCTGTTTACCAAATAAGTGGATCTAATCAGATTTGCATTGAAAACATTAAATAGAAGTAAAAAAAAATATTATTTTTTTTTATTTCATATATTATATTTTTAGAGGGGGACGCGGTGGCGCAGTAGGTAGGGCTGTCCATCACAGCAAGAAGGTCGCTAGTTTGAGCTTCAGCTAGTTCAGTTAGAATTTCTGTGTGAAAAGTGCTCAGGGATAGTTTAAATAATGCGTCAGTGCTCTTTGCGTAAGGGATTCGACGAAATAAACAGCAAAAGTCAGTTTTAAGCCATGTCAATAAAGGCTTTTTCATATTTTTTTCACATTTTTCAAATGAATTGGACTGGCATTTGCTGTTTATAGTATCGATATACTTTTAACAGATAAAACAAACTTCCTAGGTGAATCAGAAAGTATCTTTCCATATCTACAGTGGGTAAACCAACAAAATATCTCACAATAGTTTACAATCAATAAACAGCAGTAATTTAATTCAGCTCAATTAACAATAATGTTTACTTAGTAACACTTTACAAAAAGGTTTTATTAGTTAATGCATATACTAACATGAACAAACAAACAAACAATTGATTTATTACAGCATTAGTTCATGTTAGTCACGTTTAGTGAATAAAAATGGTTATTGTTAGTTCATGTTAACTAATGTTAAAGGGCACATAGTTTACCCCTTTTTTATGATTTAATATTAGCATTATGGTTCTTCTGAGTGTGTGCCAGTTAAGGTTCAGTTCAAAACACAGTTCAGATTTTTATTATAATGTGTTCAAAAGTGTTATGTTGGGGGCGTGTACACAGGTCGCTGTTTTATCAGCCAAGAGCTCCCCCTGCTCTGTGTTTGGCAAAAGACAGGCAGACACAGAGAGAAGCAACATGAGTGAGAGGACCAGCATTAACCGTAAATGTATGACTTGGACACAGATCAAGCAGAGAGTACAAAATCATGTGTCTTTGTATAGTTATACAGCCAACTGCTAGTTTAAAGTTTCGAGCTTGTACACCGAGACTAATAACCACGCACACTGAATTAACTTTGATTAAGGCACAAGATGCGCCGCTCAGAGCCGCGACACAAAACACCAGACACGCACATTCAGATGTTGTTTAAAATGAAACTATTCAGATGGAGCTCTGTGGCACGGCAGAATATGAAATGTCCCGAATCGTGGCTGGGTGCCGCGGACAGCCGCCAGCTAGAAGTGCCGTTGTGTGCACCCTGACAGAAAGCTTGCACTTTTCAGCTGCACCTAACATCACAGGGAGCTTCTGTAACCGCGAGAAAAAAAATGGCTGAAGTTTGAGGTAGACGCAATGAAAAGTACAAGTTTGCAAACCTACCTAAAGTTACAAACAATAATTCTGATTACATTGATCATGTGGTGAATGTCGATCTTGTGTTGAGCCCAATGAGCCTTACATCTAAAAATAGAGCAAGGGTGTTCCTTTAGTGACATCACTTTGACTCTCATGCTGAAAATGACGGACGTGAAACAGCAAACTGAGGATATAATCGTGACGCGTGGCTGTCAATCAATGTTGGTGGGTGGAGGGACTGCACTCCTACATCAAATTGCGGTCGATTTAAAAACCGCTCCAAATGGTCCACTGTTTTTATGTTGTTAAATTGAAAAAAAGCACTGTGTGTTTATATCACCCCAATATGACGGTCTATACACTATACTTACACACATGTCTGTCCAAACAGCTTGAAAAGTAGATTTTTCACCATAGGTGCCCTTTAACAAATATGAATTTGCCTGTGAATGTTAAACTATGATTAATAAGTGCTATTAGTTCATGTTTTAGCTAACTTTAACTAATGACTTTAACGTTCAGTGGATCAGAATGAACTAAATGTATGCTTAATACATAAAAAAAGATGCCCAGGGAACTAAAGACGATTTCACGTTGCCATCTGGTCATCCTTATTGTTAAGCCGCGAACATGAGGCCTGAAGAATAGTATATTTAGAAACAGAGAACAAAGAGAATGTTTTATAAGGCCTGAAGCAAGATACCCTTCAAGCAAACGCCTGTACAAAGGCAGGGCCAGATTCTCTGGGAAAAACCTTGAGAATTTTCAGAGCTTCTCTTTTCTATCTCTGCAATAAACATACACATCTCCGAGAAGATGGGATTCTTTCTGCGACTCAGACGGGATTGGCTGAGCTCTAAACTCAATGAGCGTTCAAGTGTGTTCAAAGCTCCGGCTGCTGGAGGGACGGGCCTGTGGAAACCTGAGCCTTTTCAACCCTTCCTTACCTTCTTCTCCCATTCGTTTTTCAAAGATTCAGCACTTTGATCAGACATTTTCTTCAGCTCGCTGATCTGTTTCTCTTTGGTCTGTCGGATGACCTGGGACTCTCGCAGTAGGCTTTGAACTACAGGGGAGAGAGGGAGGCAGACACAAACATTCAGGCCTGGCCGCAGGGCATCTCTCTGTCTGCTCGCACCCCAGGCCTCACCGAACACCAACAATACGTGTGAAAACAACAGATAAACTAGTATCGCAGTGTTATATGATCTAAGGTGAGGTGTATTACATCAGCAAGTCATTAAAAGTTTTTTTTTTTTTGTGAATTTGCCATGCTTTAAAGCAAGTAAGAAAAAAAAACTATTATTAATCGCTTAATAAATGTTCCAATAAATAAAAAGCTTTGTCTACTACATTATAAACTTGGCTCTAATGAGGGAATACTCTGATACTGATTGTAGCCAATTTCACTACAATTTTGCAGCTAATTTCAATACTGATAACAGCTTTTTTTTTTCTTTACAAATTACAGACAACAAAACATTAATACATTACATATAAATATATATTTACAGATTTTAATAAAAAAAAATATTGTGTTGTGAAGAAAAAATTGAATTGTGTATGGAAAGCATTGTCAATGCACCGTGATGCACAGAGATATCGAACTGAACCAAATCGATGGCATGATAATGGTACCCAAACTGTGAGACCACTGTAGGTTTACACCCCTAATATATATATATAGTAGAGTACATATATAATACAGCTGAAGTCAGATTTATTAGCCCCCCTTTGAATTTTCATTTTTAAATATTGTCTGATAATATTATTTTCTTCTAGAGAAAGTCTCTTTTTTTCGACTAGAATGAAAGCAATAAATGAAAGCAATTTTTATTTTTTTTTAACTCAATTTTAAGGACAAAATTATTAGCCCCTTAAAGCTATAACATTTTTCGATAATCTACTGAACAAACCATCGTTATAGAATAAGTTGCCTAATTACCCCAACCTGCCTAGTTAACCTGATTAATCTAATTAAGCCATCAAATGTCATTTTAAACTGTATTGTAAGTGTTGGTGAGTGTCTTTATTTTTTACCCAATATTTACTATTTTTTCTTTCTTCTGGAGAAAGTCTTATTTGCACACACACACACATATACTTCTTTACTTTAAACTGTATAGAAGTGTCTTGAAAAATATCTTATTATGTTTAAAGATGTGTTGAAGAAAGAAATTGAGGGGAAAAAAATAAAAAGGGGGGCTAATATCTCTGACTTCAACGGTGTGTGTATGTGTGTTTGTATAAATATATATATACACAGTTGAAGTCAGAATTATTAGCCCCCCTTGAAGTCAGAATTATTAGCCCACCTTTGAGTTATTTATTTTTTTGTTTTTATTTCCCAAATTATGTTTAACAGAGCAAGGAATATTTTTTTCCTATTTTTTGTATAGTCTGCAGAACAAACCATTGTTATACAATAACTTGCCTAATTACCCTAACCAGCCTAGTTAAACTAATTAAACTAGTTAAGCCTTTAAATGTCACTTTAAGCTGTATAGAAGTGTCTTGCAAAATATGTAGTCAAATATTATTTTCTGTCATCATGGCAAAGATAAAATAAATCAGTTATTAGAAATGAGTTATTAAACCTATCATGTTTCTAAATGTATCGAAACAAATCTTCTCTACGTGAAACTAAAATTGGGGGAAAAAATAAACAGGGGGCATAATAATTCTGACTTCAACTGTGTGTGTTTGTGTGTGTGTGTGTGTGTGTGTGTATGTGTGTGTGTGTATGTATATATATATATATATATATATATATATATATATATATATATATATATATATATATATATATATATACAATAATTACAGATTTTTCCCCGATTTGCTACAGTACAAACTACTACCTAACTTGCCTAGTTACCCTATTTAACCTATTTAATCTTGCAAAGCAATTATTAAACTATTATTTACTGTCATCATGGCAAAGACAAAATAAATTAGTTAGTAGAAATGAGTTATTAAAACTATTATGGTTAAAATGTGTTAAACAGCACTTGGGAAATAAAATAAATCATTCTGCTTTTGAAATCAAACCTTGTCATGATCTAATTTCTTAAAACTGATTTTGGCTCAAGCACTTGCAATCATCTCAATAAATGTAACTTTCTTTAGTTGCAAAATAGAAGTAATATCGAAAATGTATCTGTATAACAAAAACTGTCTTTATACAGAACTGTTGAATTGATGTACAGTTTTTAAAGCAAGTAAGAAAGAGATCTTTCTTTGGGAGTAAAAATCTGATTTATAGTCAGTTGGTTTTGGTTTTTTATTTATTTTTTGGAGCTATAAGAAGAAAAGGCCGAACATAAGCCATCAAATCACAGATTCTGCTTTCCCTGAAAGGTAAGAAAAGCCTCTTTGTGTGTCAGTGTGGTCCATGCTGTGCAACATGTCTGTCTGGGTCTTCTGGGCCAACACTTAGAGGCTGTTTTGGGAGTGGTGTTCAGCTGGGGCGCATTGGGCAACACCACTGACAAGAGTGCTCGGGATGACTATATAAACACAAGCTCCTCTATACTCTCCACTCACCTCTCTTCTCAAGTCGCCGAACTGTCTCCTCCGCCTCCTTCTGCTTACCACGATACAGGCTCTTTAGTTCATCAATTTCACCATTCTTGCGGTCCAAAATCTGAGGACATGAAAACAAACCGTATACAGTTGAAGTCGGAATTTTTGTATATATTTTTCCCTAATTTCTGTTTAAAGTAAAGATTTTTTTTCCAACACATTTTTAAACATAATGATTTTAAAAACTCATTTCTAATAACTGATTTATTTCATCTTTGCCATGATGACAGTAGATTAACATTTACCAAATATTTTTCAAGATTCTACTATTCAGCTTTAAGTGCCATTTAAAGGCAAGTTGGTGTAATTAGGTGTCACTATATAATGATAGTTTGTTCAACCTTTTTAAAACTGGGAGCTACTTCTTGGGTACCGAATAATGCGACTACCAGTTTGATGCACACTTCTCAAATAACAAATTTGCTCAATTTGCTTTTAATTTTATATTATTAATAATAATTAATGATATTCACCCATGTGAAGACACTGGTCATGGTAATGATTTCTCGCAATAGTTGTCAACAATGATTTAAGAAGGCAGGAAACAGGGAAATATCAATATGCAACACTTTATTTCTATAAATCTCTGCAAGTATTTGTATTTTTAAATGATCACTTCTACAATATTTTCACTTGCCACTAACGATTTTTAACAAATCATGCACTACGATGTACCATGTTTGCACTGATGATCAATTGTGTAACATAAATCAGCTTTCAGATTTTACTGAAAATATCATCAAATCTACAACACTTTAACATAGTTGACGCTCTTCTAACAATTGTAGCTGCCCCGAGTTGGACATCAGTGAGAGTGACGATTATATTCGTTCTCGTCTTTAAGCACAGTTTTGCTCTCCTGCCTGAAAATGCCCTGTTTTTCTAATCAAAAAATGTGTAGATCTAAATGTGACTTTTTGGGCGTTTTCATCGATCTTGTGAAAAAAGACTGCTGCTTTCACAAACCTTACAACTTTTTCCGCTTGTTGTAGTGCGCTGCCCGGTGGGTAGTTAGCATGGTAATGTTAGCTTTCGTGACACATTCTGAAACGTTAACGCTGTGCCGCTTTGTCGTCACCAAATGAAGTGAAAAAGAACTCTTCCTCCTATTCACTGTGAAAACGATATGCTTTTTTCTGCCATGTTTTCAAATCATCTCCTCCCCTTTACAGCACCCGCAATCGTGCTGTGGAGACCAGCTAGCTAATATAACTTTTTTAAAGTTTATATATATATATATATATATATATATATATATATATATATATATATATATATATATATATATATATATATATATATATATATATATATATATAAACAGTATATTTTTCCCCAATTTCCGTTTAACTGAGAGAAGATTTTAACACATTTATACACATAATAGTTTTAATGACTCTTTTCAAATAATTGATTTATTTTATCTTTGCCATGATGACAGTAAATAATATTTCACAAGATATTTTTCAAGACACTTCTATACAGCTTAAAGTGCCATTTAAAGGCTTAACTAGGTTAATTAGGCAGTTTAGGGTAATTAGACAAGTTATTGTATAATGATGGTTTGTTCTGTAGACTATCGAGGAAAAATATAGCTTAAAGGGGCTAATAATTTTGTCCCTAAAATGGTGTTTAAAAAATTAAAAAACTGATTTTATTCTTGCTGAAATAAAACAAATAAGACTTTCTCCAGAAGAAAAAATATTTTCAGACATACTGTGAAAATTTCCTTGCTCTGTTATACATCATTTGGGAAATATTTAAAAAAGAAGAAAAGAATTCAAAGGGGCTAAAAATTCTGACTTCAACCGTATATAAAACTTATTGTCATTTTCAAATTAACCCCAATGCAAGAGTGATTTAAAAAGAATAGCTAAAAAAATATTAGATGCAGCTTACTGGTAAGTGGCAATATGATGAGCTATTTTTAGAACAGGCCCGCAGGCAACTCATGTGATCCTCGCAGGTTACTTGGTGCCCACGGGCACCATGTTGGTGACCCCTGCACTAAGTTAAACTGCTTTAAAAAAAAATCTGTTAATCAACATTAGTCCTGATCAAAACTACTAAATTATTTAGAAAATTAAAGGATTTTAACTCATTAATTTCCAAATTAGTAAATGATGTCACTCATTTGATGAACTATATTCAATATAAAAAGTAACTGCGAACTGGATTTTGTTTTCCTTTTATCAGAGTCTTGAACATGTAAAAGATTTTGTTTAGTTTAGTCTTTAGCTTTGTTTAGTCTGTACTTCTCAACATCAAACATCAGCCGGTGTAAAAAATACACAGTCTTTGTTTTTGTTTACTCCATGTCGTTCTGAGATCTAAGATGCATATTTAAATTTTTCAGACATATCAAGGTAAGTTCGCAAAGGTCATTTTCACACTTTCACACACTCACAGACACACACTTTAATTTACTAGTGTACTCCACACTAAAATCCTGCATCCTTTAAATTAGGCCTAAAGTGCCAATGGTGCCAACTGATGATCAACAGTAAAATCAGGGAAAATCAGCAACAATCAAAAATGCATGATTATGTGATGTCATGGTTTTTGCAATCAAAAAAAAAAAAATGTGGTTATAATGGAAGTTAATGGGGCAGCCACCAACCATACATTACGGAGAAAAAATGAAAACCTTATGCAGCACAAAAACTAACAATTCATCAAAGGCAATGTTGTTTCTAATCTTTCACATGTCCAAGACTGTGATAAAAAGTAAAAAACAAATCAGTCCACAATTACTTTTTATATTGAAAATACGCCATTTTGTGTTTTTTTTTTTCACCAAATCAGTGACAACATTTATGAATTTGCCAATTAAAAAGTTAAAATCCTGTATTTAAAAAAAATAGTTTTGATCAGGACTGAGGTTGATTAAAATTAAAAATTTTATGCAAAAAAAATAAAAATAAAGAATAATTATCTAATACATTTTTACAGCAGTTTAACTTGGTAGATGTTTTCATCCCAAAAATAACAAAAGGTAGTACATTTGAAGTGCACAAGGGTTTATCATCATTTGAAAATTATTTAAAATAATAATTTATAGGAAGACTAATAATTGTAGCTTGAACCATGTGTGGTTTTTCTGATAAAGTCATGACTGGTGTTGTGATTGTGGTAGTGACATAAGCAGCATCCTCTTGGAAGACGCAACGGCAGCCATATTGCGCCAGACAGTACAGCTGATGGTGGAGTAGAGAATTAGGCTGCGTCCGAAACCGCATACTTCCATACTATATAGTACGCTAAAATCAGTATGCGAGCCGAGTAGCATGTCCGAATTCATAGAATTCGAAAATCAGTATGCGGGAAGTACCCGGATGACTTACTACTTCCGGCGAGATTCTAGAGTGCGCATACCATGCATGCTGCGCTATCCCATGATGCCCCACGAGCGAGTTCATGAATGGGAGTAAAGCAACGCAATTGACGCAGGTAGGTGACCATGACAAAATGGTGGATGTAGTACGTCCGAATTCCATTCATACTTTTCACATTCATACTGTATAGAACATACTTTTCTAACGGCCGAATAGTACGTTTAAATTCAAATGCAGTACCTACTGAGTAGTAGGCGGTTTCGGGCGCAGCCATAGTGATTCAAGTCAATTATGATTGGTTAGGAGGCCATGATGGACAGAGACGAGTGGGCAAATCTGGCCAGGATGCCGGGGTTAAAGGACATCCTGGGATTTTTAACGACCACAGAGAGTCAAGACCTCTGTTTAACGTCTCATCCGAAAGACGGCGCTTATTGAGGAGTATCAAGAGTCCTCATCACTATACTTGGTTGTTAGGATCTACACAAACTGCAGGTTGAGCGTCCCCGTGTTGGCCTCACTAACACCAATTCTGGTAGCAACCTAGCTTTCCCATGTGGTCTCCCATCCAGGTAAAGCCCTGCTTAGCTTCAGTGGGCGACCATGTGAGAGTTGCAGAAAGCTAGCTTGCTTTCAATTCAGTCCTTTAAGTGGACTTCATTAGTGAAAAATGTAAGAAATAGTGAATGAGGTTATGATTTAGGATTAGTGAATGAGTTAAGACATTGTAATCTGCTTTTTTTCTATATAAAGTCAACTATAAATACCGACTACTGCCATCTGCTGGTATGGAAGGTTTATTCTTCATTGGCTGCAGTCTTTGCGGTGTGTTCAAGAGCAACTGTTTGGCCCATGCAGGCGTACGCAACAACACAGTTGCCTTTAATGTCGTCTCGATGCATCACACCCTTTAGAGATTTGTTCAGATCCCTAAACCAAAGCATGAGCAATAGTACTAGTGATGTTTGAATTAGCCAACAACACTACAAACACGAAACATTCGTGACACTGAGATGACGGATGACAGAACGTTTATGTCCCAGACTTTCCAGCTAATCTAGTGCCATAAATACATTTCAGTGGGAATGGAGTTTAAATAGAGGTTTGTGGTGCTTCCATATGACAAGCTAATGCTGGCTGCAGATTACAGAGGATAATGTTCTTATTCACAAGCATGACCATGAAGGAACTCGCCCTCTCCTGCGTCACTGAATGCTGGAATTTGCTGCTTTGAAGCCGACGTTTAGCGGATAGGGGGTGGAGGGTGGTGGGCAAGATCCCCATTTTTGGCCCTTTCTTCGGCTGAGGCTTTTTGCTTAAGTATATTATCTGTAACAGTAGCGTAAGCTTAAAGCAGAGGATGACAAACCCGTATGAAACTCACATTATGCTCTGGGAAGGAAGACCACTTCAGAAGACATACCCATGACCCCGCTGACAAGTAGTGTTTGGGTTCGGAACAAAACAAATCATTCACTTTCATCCATTGACATTTTTATCCATTATTTTTTTTCGCTCACAGAGCACTCTTTTGGGCTGTATGTGACGAAAGAAGCGTTTTTTTAATCCTTGCTTTCAAAGACAGACCATAGCATGAGCAAACTGCATATAATTAGAATTAATTTGCATAAAAATACTGTATCAATTGATGAACATTTTGGCTGAATGAGCTGGCACTTCATGATCAAACTACATGGAATGGCACAAAATGAACAAGGTATGCTATTTATGAACAGACTTCTGCTGGCCGAAAGTGATTGAATGTATGAAAATAGTTAAATAACATAACATAAATAAGTAAATAGCGCTCTTCCACCTTGCCAGCTATGGGGAAATGACAGCAATTAGTAGAATTCCTGTACCCCGCCGGCTTATGTCAACCACTATGCTTATGTTGGACAAAGTGCTTATCTCCATACAGATGTCAGCAGAGACAAGAACACTGTCACTGTGAAAATCTTGCATGAATGAAATATTGCACATTATTAGCCATTTATGCTTGCTACACTACTGAAAACCAGCTAAATATAACACTATGTTTTTTTAAAGGCTTTTTAAGCTTGGAACTGTCATATTATAACATAATATAATGTTTTCTCAAAGCTGAACGATTATTGAATTATTATGTAGTGTTATAATATTATTTATACAACAGTTCTGTCTGGATCTCGAATCTGAGTGGCTGATAGAAGTGATATATTTAAGTAATATCAGCATCCGTACAGCCTCTTTACCCTTTGTGTATTAGTCCTCCTACATACAGCCAGCAACAAGCAGACACTACAGTTTGACAAATATTACTGCTGTTAGACAACCAAATATACTTTTGAGGCTTTTTTAGTCGTAAATGTAGCTGTTTAGATTGCAACTATATAGTTTATTTGTAAGAATAGTGCCTATTTTAAATATTTACAATTTCTGAGAGACAGCTCGTCGGCGACAGTTGACGTTTTCTATCCACAAGATGGCGCCAGAACCACATAATAAGCCATTGCTCAGTGTGTTCTCTTGAGTGCGAACTAAAAAGGTGAAAAACGGAAGCCTCGTTGTTTTTTTTTTTTTTTTGGATGAACCTGATAGAGTCAATAAGAAGCTGCAAATAAAAAGCTGAATTCAACCTTGTCCCTCCTTATAGCAAACACAACAGCAGTCTGGTGAGAAATCTCTGTAGACAGATGGCATTTTATGTCCAGTTCAGCCTTATAATCTTAAAATGTGAGCAAAATTTGCTGTTTTGTCATCACCTTAAGGGGGTCACACACCAGAAGCGCCGCTTCACATTACGCTATAGAGAATCATTCAAATCCTAGCTCTAAACTGACATTGGTGAATTAGTAACGGCTTCTGCTGTTCTGATGTCAACTGTAGATGTGAAAGAATGGCGGAAGAAAGCAGTTCCTAATACAAAAGGGTTTTAGACTCTGTGTTTGATTTTCTTTTTTATGTACAAGATTGTGCCGTCGAACTGTTGTATAAACGCAATATTACACTCGTAGCAGTGTGCTATAGCTGTGTACAGCACTGGTGGGGCGCTAAGGCACTCGGCCGCACACCTCCAACCAGTGCTGATATACAGCCATGTTCACTGCAAAAAATGCTTTTCTTACTTAGATTTTTTGTCTTGTTTCTAGTCCAAATATCTGAAAATTCCTAACTCAAGAAGAATTTTCTAGACAAGAAAAACCTATTTTCTTGTTTTGAGAAATAATATGCCAATAATAAGTGAGTTTTTCCTTTAAACAAGCAAAATAATCTGCCAATGGGGTAAGCAAAATAATCTTACGTCGAAAGAAAAAACAAGATTATTTTGCTTAACCCATTGGCAGATTATTTTGCTTGTTTTAAGGAAAAACTCACTTAATATTGGCATACTATTTCTCAAAACGAGACAATATGTTTTGCTTGCCTAGAAAATGTCTCTTGATATTAGAAATTTTAGATATTTAGACTAGAAACAAGACAAAAAAATCTAAGCAAGAAAAGCATTTTTTGCAGTGTAGCACACTGCTACTCGTGTGATATTGCTCGTCTATGGTCACCTATTTGGTGCACATCCATGACTTGAGGAGAAAGTGACTTCATAATAATAATAAGGTCACATTGCTTAAAGCACAGCTTGTTAGAATTTATTTATTTATTTCATAATTTTGAAAGCTTTTTGTTGGTTGTACAAACTAATTTACAGGAGCAACAAAACATATACACTAAATGCACCAATGAAATAAAGCAAGTCACTTGGATGAATAAAATTCCTCACCACTGCTTACAACCATGTTAGCAGCAAAAAAAAAAAAAAGAGCAAATGAATATGCAAAGCATATATGCAAAAGTAACTCACTGAATTTCTTTTAGGGTGGGTGGGGGGGGGGGTGGATAAAAGGAAATGAAGCAATTCCTTCTCTGAAACGGAATTACACATTCTTTCTGATGTGTCCCATGAGCATGTTGAGTGTTAACATTTCAGATTCTTGGAAGCATGAATGAGCGTTGCCGGTATCTGAGAGGACCTGTGCCGCAGCTCTGAGGAACTCACTCATGACCTTGTCCCTCATCTCCCAAAGACCTCTGCAGGGGGTTCTCAGACTCCAGTGGACCGGTTCTGCAAGTCCTCAACAATCTAGCCATTGTGTGACAAAGTGCGGGCTTTTGATGAACCCAAAGAATTAAGAAATCTTCTGTGGCAGAGTGGGAGGGAGGCAAGCGCAACCCGTATTTATCGAGTTCCAAATAAACAGCAAATCTGTTGGACCTGTTCCCAAACGGTGGCCAAGTCTTGTGCCTTGAGCTGTGGGCGATAAGATGACTGGGCTCAAGGTGGGGCGGGAGGCAGGCGGGCGGGCATTTCAGAAATGTGTTTTATCTGATGCGACCGCAGCTCAGCAGAGAGTCGTTTGTTCAGACCGCTGTAACTCCTTTGATGGCCTGACCTTCTACAAGCCGCCTGTGTCCGAGTAGGAGTTCAAAGGCTGTCGGCCATTGTCTCAGCGAGAGTGGACAGCGGCGTTGCGACCAGGGGTCTGTAATTCTCAAAGGACCCTACGGAGATCAACGGCTTGGAGGACATGACAGGGCACACGCAACGGTCCATTCGCCCCTGGACTCAATCGAGCCCACCAACAGACAGCTCTGCGCCGCGTGTGTTTGGTGTTTATAGGGTCTTCAAAGAAAGATGCACCTGAGTAAATATTGACATTCTCTGAAAGCAGAACATCTGAGTGGTTCAGAACCAAACAACAGTGCTCATTAGGAGCAAAACAAACACAACCGCAGATGAAAAACCATCTGACCCAATTAAGATTTCACCTAATGCTGAAGGACAGTGTTCGAGATCTACAAAAAGCTACCACCCAATCCCCATTTGGAGAACCTAAAGAGGAATAGTCTTCAAAGGGCCAGCAATAAGAGCTCCTATTTTCAAATGTACTCTCTGAGGTTGGGGGTGATGGTCTCTCATGAAGCCTAATACGCCAGCATTCAGGGAAGCGAGGTTGGACATTGCAGACCATTTCAGGGCTGGTCCTTTATTTGAACATGGATGCAAGATCATTCGAAGCAAAAAGGCCTCCTAAAAGTTATTTTCCCCCTCTGAAAAGTCAGCGAGCCCATCAGTGGATTATTTATCCTGCTTTTTGTTAGTCAGAAGTGCACTCTGTTGCTAAGCTCATCATCCTGCGAGCCGGTCGCCTGTGGAAGATGAAAGCCTGCAGCTGAGAGCGAGGGAAAGAGGGGGCGTTATGGAGGTTAAAGGGAAGTTCGTGAAACATTTAGGGACACACAACATTTTCCCATCGTCTCCTTAAAGAGCTCTTTTCAGACACAAAGCAGAGTCGTAACAGAGTGTCGAGGATGAGGTCCAGAGGCCGACAGGCTTTTAGAGACGTCATGAAAGACAACGGTCTGCCAATGTTTTTGCTTATAAAAGTGTGGGGACATGCAGACATTTGCAGACCAGGTAATTTAATAGACTTTGTGCTGTCACTGGAAATGAACGAACCAGACAATAAATGTGGAAGTCACAGAGGAGATACTGACACAGGACATGCTGAAGTTTCAGGAAGAATAAATTGCCTGTTTGATTGTTGATCCTTTTTTCACAATTGATAATAAAACCAGTATCTTAAAAGCAGTGAAACAGCAGTTGATCTGCATGTCATCGACATACTTGTCATCCTAAACTCATCATCTCCTCGTGTTCTCATTCATTGTTTATGGAGAAAAAAACCTTGTGCAATAGGCATATTTACTTGGCATTTTCAACGTGGTTACCCAATTTTATGGGGCAACTAAAAATGTCAGCCAGTGGCTAATAAACTATCACCAGGGATTGAGTTTGAGGTTTAGAATAAGTTTGCTGTGGATTTATTTTCACTCATCTGCTCTTCAAAAGACTGACCAAGCACTTGAAAGTATCTCATTGCTGTGACATCACATTGAGTGCCCTAGTCCAGGTCATGTCAGTTAATGCATACAGCATCTGATGCACTGTAAACAAGTGTGGTATACAGTGTATATGCGTCTGACTCACCGTTTTGTGTGCATTAATTAAAATTGATTTGCTAAAGTCTAAATATGGATGGAAATACTTGAATGATGGATTTTGAATTGTGAAAAGTCCCGTCAAATACTGAAGAAACCAGCAAAAAAATGTTAAACAAAAAAAGATTTAAACAAAAAATAAAAAAGGTAAAAAAGGAGTGATTTTAACAGTAAAAGGCTAAATGCTAATGCTTATATTGTAATATCTCAGTACTTTATCACGTATACTCCTCAACATTAGATGGAGGTTGTGACTCTTGTTCCTCTAAACTCCCCTGTAATCAGCCTAATCACCACCACCTTTTCTTTGCTCTATATAAGACTGCTTTGTATCCTTCTCTGTGTTCAGTCCTGAACCCTACTTCTTGCTGCCTCGTCCAGTGTCCAGTTAAGTTATTCTCAAGACTTTTTGCTTGCTATATTCCTATTTGATTGTTCTGAGACCCTTGTGTCTTTTTTATTTTGTATGTGTTTTAGGAAGCTCGGCTTTACTATTTTTGTTGTAATTTTCAACCCTGGCTGTAGAGAGATATTGTCTTTCCTTTTTTGTCAAATTCTCTTCAGTAAAGATTGCATTATTTTTTTGGAATTCATACGTTGTGGACTAAGAACTACTGCTAACCACACTGTAGACCCGGGTTCGATCCCCACTCAGATCATTACATATATCAATATTTCCAGGACAAAATAAAAATGTGTATACAAGTGTGTAGTAAAAAAAAAAAAAATGTGTGTGTGTGTGTGTGTATATATATATATATATATATATATATATATATATATATATATATATATATATATATATATATATATATATATATATATATATATATATATATATATATATATGTGTGTGTGTGTGTGTGTGTGTGTGTAAAGTGTTCAGATGCAAACTGATGAAATTTCCATTGAATATGGGTATTTATCTCACTCAGACTCCTATGTTTATGCTGAATTATTTATTTTTAAAGACCTTTAAAAGTGTGCATTGTTTGCCATATACTTTAAATTACCAAACCTACAGACAGGAGCCTGATAGAAATGCTCACTTTTGAAGAACATTTCAAATGGCTTTTAGAGGTTTTTGCATCTGAACTTTCTCATCACTACCTGATTTTGGTAGTGTTTTTGTCTGTGTAACAAAGGTAAAATGTGCAGATGAATGTAAAGATTGTGAGTAAACATTGCAGTTTTAATGCTGTATAATTATTTAATTTACCATAAAAAAAAGTTTACTTTTTTTTTTTTTTGCAAATTTAACTGTAAAATTCGACAACCACAAATCAGAAAAGGTTGGGATCGTATGGAAAATGCAAATAAAGAAATAATGTACTGAAGACCCTGCAAAACTCCATTCTTCATACATTACAAAGTCCTGGCTGCGAAGGAAGAGGATACAGGTAATTGACTGGCCTGTCTGCAATCCCAACCGGTCCCCAATAAAAAATGTGTGCTGCATTTTGAAGCGCAAACTGCAACAACAAGGATCCCGTACTGTTGTCCACCTTAAGACTTGTTTGCAGGAAGAATGGGACACGATTATACCTGAAACACTTCATCACTTGGTGTCTTCAGTCCCTAAACGGCTTTGAAGTGTTGTGAAAAGCAATGGCAACATTATAAAATGGTAAATGATGCAATGATCTTCTATGTGACGCTGCTTTGACACAATCTACATTGTAAAAGTGCAATACAAATAAAGGTGAAGTAAATTGAATTGAATTAAATGATTTACTGTTTCAACTTCTTTGAAATGTGTTGCAAGAACCAAAATTTGAATATGTGTTCATTAAAAAAAATAAAAAATAAACCACCAGGAACACATTAAATAATGTTTGTACTGTCTGCAATGAAATACAAGTCAAAGTAAATTTAGAAATCCCCACTTTCTTTTTCTATTAGAGTTTCTCATACTGTGCCAACTTTTTCTGATTTGGGGTTGTAGTATTTTTTTTATTATTTAATTTTATTAATTTTAATAATTTATTATTTTATGTAGTATAACTTTATTTACTTTTTTTATGTACTATTTACTAATTCAACATATAACATTAAACACCTTGGACAACTTTTGTGTTTTCCTCTTTGGCATAATTTTTATTTAAGCTTATAAGATAATTATATGCAAATATAATGAAAATCTTCCATATGTACATCACTGTTGTACTGTTTATGCTATTAATGCATTATGTGAATTCCCAAGAATTCTTTAAAAAGAGCTTTTATCTGAAAATAAGGTGTTTATCTAAAAAAGAGTCAATGTGTTTGTTTGTTTTTTACCTTCTGTATCTCTGCATCGTGTTTCTGCTGCATCCTCAGGGTGTCCTCCTGGTGTTTGGCTTCTAAGACTTTAGTCCTCAACTCAACCTATGAATAAAAACAGATTAAATGACACAGCAGAAAATAAAAAGTCCCACACTAAAACATAAGTATGTGTTTTATCATTGCATTTCACTCTCTGACCGTTGAAATCAAGCAGGCAAATTTTTCTACTTTCTACATTAGGTGCATTCAAATCAAGACTGAAAACACATCTGTTTAGCTGTGCCTTTACCTAATGAGCTCACTGAAAAAAAGTGTTGCATGAACTATTGCAAACTATTTATTTGTGTTAAAATTAAACAGGGCGAGGCAGTGGCGCAGTAGGTAGTGCTGTCGCCTCACAGCAAGAAGGTCGCTGGTTCGAACCTCGGCTCAGTTGGCGTTTCTGTGTGGAGTTTGCATGTTCTCCCTGCCTTTGCGTGGGTTTCCTCCGGGTGCTTTTGGTTTCCCCCACAGTCCAAAGACATGCGGTACAGGTGAATTGGGTAGGCTAAATTGTCCATTGTGAATGAGTGTGTGTGTGGATGTTTCCCAGAGATGGGTTGCGGCTGGAAGGGCATCCGCTGCGTAAAAACTTGCTGGATAAGTTGGCGGTTCATTCCGCTGTGGCGACCCCAGATCAATAAAGGGACTAAGCCGACAAGAAAATGAATGAATGAAAAAAAAAATTAAACAAACAAATTTAACTTAAAGGGCCATGAAACCCCCTCGTTTCAACAGGGTGTTTTCACACCTATACTTTGGAAAAAGTCAGAAAAGTGGGCGTGTCCAGCTCTGTTTAGGGGGGAGTGTCAGAGGAAGAAAAGCGGCTTGGTGTGGGAGTGTCTATTTGGGCGCGCTGAATTTCAGAGTCAAAACACACACCCACAGCGGACAATGTGACTGTGTTTACATGGACATCTGTAGTCGAATTATTTGCCAAATGATTAAATGGTGGACTTTAACTGCAGTTTGGCTCTTTCATTCAGGGAATTCATTAATGTCCCTCCCGACAAACGTGATATTTGATTCGAGGAACTGCTCTAAGCGTGTATTTTTCATGCAATGTTTGATACCGCACGGCGAATGAGAGAAAAAAAAACTCAGCATTTCCCGGAAACTTAGATACACACGGCAGGTAGCGTCAGAAAGCCGCGTGTGTTATTCCGGTCACAAAATCCAACACGAGGTTAAAGTTTGGTTGTAACTGTTAGTGCTAACTATTGCTCTCGGTGCAATAGTTTGTTTGATACGAATAAAATACGAACTGAATAAACAAAGAGCACTGGTCGCTCACTTACCAAATCTGTAGAGACAGGACAATCACCAGCAACTAGAGCCGCGTCTTTATTAAGAGGAGACTACAAGCGAATCTGGATCTCAGCGTTTACAGATGAGAACAGCTCTGAGGTAAACAATAATCCTCCTTAGACACGTAAGTTATTGTTGTCGAGCGTCGCGTACACTGTTAATCCACACGTGAGTCTGCGCTCTCACAGAGAGAAAATGAAAACGAAACTTAACGGCAGCAAACTATAAAAGCAACACTTCACGCTTGTTTTGCCAACACAACATGGCGTCTTTGCCGTCTACACTCTGACAGTAATGAATATTAATGAAGTTGCACAAAAGAGCGCGCTGATTGGTTTAAACCAAGCCTTACTCATGCATTAATGCATCACACTGTAAGACGTAATAAGACTCACTCTGGCACAGACGTCCAGTCTGCACGCTGGAATACACGCTATTATGTCATGACCGTGACGCAGCTTCAAAAATTCGTTTCAAACAGGAAGTACGAATTTGCTTGAAATGACGCAAAAACAACCAATTTACACTTTTTAGTGAAATATAGGTGTCCTAATAGTGTTTTTAGCAGTGTGGGACACACATACGACTGTCAACAGCTCAAAAAATGTATTTTGGTGTTTCGTGACCCTTTAATAATGTTCAACTTAATTTGTTTGTTTAAATTCAGCTCAAAAAAAATGTTTACTATCACTTAACAGAAAAAAAAAATAAATAAATGCAAGGAATCATCTTTGAATATTTTTTTTCAGTGTCCATCCGACAGATTACACAATGTTTTTATTTTCTTTTTTATTCGTTTATAACTTGTTTTAGCAAATTTTAATCGGTTTCTATCATTTTTTATTTCTTTTATGCTTGTTTATGTAAAGCACTTTGAATTACCATTGTGCATGAAATGTGCTACATAAACAAACTTGCGTTGCCTATCAAAAGTTCTGGCACAATCTCTGCATAATCTTACAGCTCACAATGACATTCATCAGCTCAGGTTAATCTCATTGCATCTCAACAAGCTCAAATCAGTGACGTTAACGCTGTAGCTATAACGAATTCCAAGCAGGCTGTTTTAATGGTTTTGCATCAGCATATGATCTGGGTTGAAAGAAAAGGAAGTCGTAAATGAGTCATTAGAGTTAAAGTATATCAACAAAGCAGATCAAAGTGATTAAAAAAATGTCCACCATTTTTAAGACCACTCGATGAAAGAGTCAGTTAAGAATCAGTCAATGTTCACAGCAAACACAAAACCGCATGGATCAGAGACATTGATGAAATGATGACGGCTTTGATGATTAGCACTGGACAGGAAACAGAAGATACAGACAGATAGAAATGCTACCGCACAGAGACAGTTGAACTGTCTTCATTAGCATTTCATCACATTAAAGACAGTTAAACACTACATGCACCCAATGAATATAGTAGTGTCATTTCACAGTATGAATCATTTTGGTTCCAATTCTGCTTCTACTAAATGGATTTATGAGTGCATTACTTTTAGGAGCTTAACAGCCGATTCAAAACAATAACTCACAAGATTAGGACACACACAGTGCAGATCAATATTAGAGTTCATAAAAAATGTCTTAAATTTAAAGGTTCCTGCTTAGTCCTGTATGAAGTTATCCTATAACAAGTGTAAAGTAGCACATGGTTTCCGCTACATTCTTCCTTTTACGGGGCGCCACGACAAAATTTCATCACGCCCCGGCTAAATTACAGCTTTTCATTCAAAACAATTTTTTTTTTAATAGTGGGTAATAATCACACCAAAACATATTAAAAGATAGGGCTGTGTGTCATTTCTTTAACTCTTTAAGGTTACATGCTAACAGACTGACTGGCTGACTGACAGGTGCGTGATGCCAGCAAACACGACGTATAGCCGTTTCACTTTACTTCAGGATGCATTAATATCGCTCTGTAGGTCTATTAGAGACATTCATAAATATTCCTAGCAATCTAATAAATGCTGGAGACATGTTACATAAACGCACTAAATCGCACTTTAGCAGCGTTTATTTGAGAGCGCACAAGAAGATCTGCGCGCTGTTGAAGCAGCTTATATTTGAGGGGGCGTGCAAGAAGTTTTGTGCACGAGCAGAGGAAATCGCAACGCAAGCAAAGAGATCCGCATGCTGTAGGCTATTACATAAATACGATCTCGATTTGTAATACTGCGCTCACGACATTTGTCATTGAAATAACGCCACAGGTAGTTGGTGGATCTGTGTAAAACAAAAAGGCCTGCCGCCACAGCTGGAAAAAAATCCTAGAGGAAACACTGTAGCAGTTTTAAGCATAATTCTTGAGTTAATATATAATATAAAGCACAGTTTATTATTAGATCAAAATTAGCTTTCAGATCCTCCTAGTTATTTGTGTTAAAGAGATTGTTCAAACAAACAAAAAATAAATAAATAAAATGCCCTCACGTGGTGTTAAACCTTTAGTAGATTCTTTCTTCTCTTGCACAAAACAACAGTGTTGGGCAAGCTACTTGAAAAATGTAGTGAGCTAAGCTATTAGCTACTCTACTTAAAATGTAGCTTACCCTAAAACTATCCCCTGGGAAATGTAGCAAGCTAAGCTAAAAGCTACACGGCAAAAGTAGCTTAGCTACATCTAAGCTACTTTTGCAATTTTCATTTTTAAATAGAAACAACTTAAAATACAAGTCAATCATATCTTAGTGATCAATAAAACTGTCAATGAAACATTTAAGGCTTAATTGTTCAGTTATTTACTGTAAATAATATGGTGTACTAAACAGAAACACATCAAACAAAAAATCCAATAAAAGCAGGTGTTACGAAATGGCATCTCATATGTCAATGGAAAAGATCACGTATATTATCAAAAAGAAACAAAATGTGTTTGAAGATACCTGGAGACCTTTTAATAACTTTCTAAAGTACAATGTACATGTGGACAGTCTACTACAAATAGAACAGGCTTAGGAATATGGGAAGTATCATGGTCTAAACAGACTACCTGATTTAAACATATCCCCTCTTTTTTTTTTTTTTCTTCCCCCTTCTTATTATATTTTTTTAAATTGTTTATTTATTTTTATTTTACTTATTTACTTATTATTGTTTATTTATTTATTTTTAAGGGAATGGGTTGTTGGGAGGGAGAATGGGGGGTAAAAAGTTTGCTGTGCCTTCATGATTATTGTTCTGTAATTGTGTAATCTGTTGTGATATGCAAATTGAAAAAAGTAATAAATATATTGTACAAAAAAAAAAGCAGGTGTTACACAATTGCGCATCAAAGAGTAATGCTGATGTGTCAACATTCGTAGGTGAAAATCCAATATCTAGCATGCTAAACATTCTATTCATCATAAGCTGAATGGCCCTTGTGGTTAGATGCTAAACAGAAATGTATGTAATTGGTCAGATTGGTCATCCATGAGCTTGAAAGCATAATAAAGCCACATCTACCCGCTGAAACTTGCAGATATACGGGCGATCAATCCGCTGACACATCAGCTGATTAACGATGCTTTCAATCGCATTTAGAGAGCTTTTTAAAGGATGTTTGTCAGTGATGTCACTCTCACAAATCCCTCTTTTTATATTAATATTTTCTGTAGAATGCTTTACAATAATACATCTGTACATATACAGTTGAAGTCAGAAATATTAGCCACCCTGATTTATACGCCCCCTGTTTATTTTTTTCCCCAATTTCTGTTTAATGGAGAGAAGATTTTTTTCCAACACATTTCTAAACTTAATAGTTTTAATAACTCATTTCTAATAACTGATTTATTTTATCTTTGCCATGATAACCGTAAATAATATTTTACTAGACATTTTCAAGACACTTCTATACAGCTTAAACTGACATTTAAAGGCTTAACTAGGTTAATTACTTTAACTAGGCAGGTTAGGGTAATTAGACACGTTATTGTATGACGATAGTTTGTTCTGAAGACAATCAAAAAAAATTTTATTTGCTTAAAGGGGTTAATCATTTTACCTTTAAAACGATTTGTAAAAAATTAAAAACTGCTTTTATTAGCCGAAATAAAACAAACAAGACTTTCTTCAGAAGAAAAAATATTATCAGATGTACTGTAAAAAAATGTCCTTGCTCTGTTAAACATTATTTGGGAAATATTAAAAAAATAAAATAAAATTCAAAGAGGGGCTAACAATTCTGACTTCAACTGTACATTAGATTAGTCAGTACTAAAGCCAAAACTGCAACTAATTTAACAAAAAAGATCAAAAAGGTCCAGAAACATGTGTATTATAATTTTATATGAAAGGCTTTTTTGGTGATGGCAGCTTAAAGACGCCTCTCATGTGGAGAATAAAGTCACATGCATGCTCAGGTGTGATTTTGTTTCACAGACTTCAACAGAGTGCAAAATCTTGATGGTTCTGTGGGTCTTGTCTAACAAATATGATCTTTGTTATTGTATTTTTAATCAGATTTAGGTCAGGTGATTGGCTTGGCCATTCTATAGATTCCTTATTTTGAAAGCATTTGAGAGTTTCCTTGTCTGTGTTTTGCATCATTGTCTTGCTGAAAGGTCCACTCTGGTTTTATTTTCATCTTCCTGCTAATATAAATGTTGGATTACAGTAGCAAATATTAATTTACAATAACGAAGTGGATATTTTAGCTGCTGTCTGGTCTTTCACTGCCTTTCTACACCTCCCTTTCTTTATGTGTTCAATACTTGTTTCCGGTGTCATTTCATTGTATTACACATAATTTCATTTGTAGACTAAATAATATTAGTTTCTGCATGGATATCTTTAGTTGTTATCAACATCTGGTCAAAAGCGTCTTTAGAAATATGATTTCTGAGAAAAATGGTGATGTGTTGAGTACTTATTTCCCCCACTATATTAAACTATGTCTTGATTGTCATTCCTAACTGCAAGTGACTATAATTACCCCTCCTCATCAAGAACAACCTCAGCTTGAAATATGCCTAAAAATTGTCTGAGATCAAAAGTTCAACAGTCTCTTTAAAGGCCTGTTTGAACATGCATCCCAACCTCTTCAAGCTGACAAACCCACACAAATAACGCAAAGCACACACGTGTATGACAAGCGCACACACTTTCGCTAACACAAACAAAAAAAAAAAGTGCTGTTGGAAGTTCCGTCACTAAGGCTGCTGGTCATTCCAGAAGCGGTGTCTTTCTTCTGGTGTATTTTGGGAAACATATTTTGATGTGGCATGAGCGGGATTTGTGTTTGAGCCTCCCACCCCTCTGACTGACTGCTGATCAGGGCTTTCAACTGCTGCCACCAGTGCAGGACACAATCTACTGGCTTATCAGATGTGCTGCAGGGCACCGTGCGGCCAGAGTAAAGAGATGCAGACGGTTCTAGGCTATGAGAACACTCACAGAGCCACAGGCCATTTCCGGTGCATGCTAGAACACATTCGGACTGATAGCGACTCTACTGGAGTGGTCACTGGTGGAAAAAATACTCCATCAACATGCTGATTACAAATACATGGAAACTTTCCATTACATATGAACGTCCTCTCCTAAAAGTCTTTAGTGTAATCGTAAACACTATCTGGACTTTGTATGAAGAGCTTTGGAAGAAAAAAAAAAGTTATACAGAATCGTGAGAGAATTGTGCTTCTAAGCCTTAATCTTACATTTCTTTAGGTTGAATTTTGTGCACCTGTAAACAATGTGTTCTAATAAACCGAACATAAGCATTAATGGCTTGAAATGCTTCAATCACAATCACAGGCCTTAAAAACAGATGTAGATGATAAACTTTTTACAACCCCAAATAATTTAAGACAGTGCCGAAAACACAAATAAATAAATAAATTGGGATTTTTTCCCCCCAAATAAAAGTATTCCAATTTTGAAAAAAATAAATAAATAAATAAAATAAAAAGATGGAACAGGAGAAATTTAGGGCAGGGAATAAATTAGTAAAGTAAACTGAACTATGATGTAATTTGAAACAGGGAAGGTCAACGGGTGATTTGGTAAAATAAATAAATAAATAGCATCCAAAAAAGGTCTAGTCCTTTAGGAGCAAAGATGGGCTGAGGATCGTTGGCCAGTAAATATGATAGAAAATTACTGAAATGTTTAAGAACAATCTTCCTAGAAAGAAAGACATTTCGATAATTGAACAGTGCACAACATAATTAAAAGTTTCGAGGTATCTGGAGGAATTTCAGTGCGAGGTCAAGGACAAGAGCGCCACCCTAAGCTGAACAACAGTGAACTCTGATCCCTTATGCTGCGTTCACACCAGTCGCGGAACGTGCATCAAGCGCGAGTGATTTACATGTTAAGTCAATGCAAATGCGCGATTAGACATCCTGGGGCGCGATATGCGCAAATGGCGCGGCGTGAATGACGCAAATTGCGCAAGGCCAATTGAGCGTTTTGCGCGTTTGACGCGCTTAATGAGCGTTTCACGCGAATCTCTCGAATTCAAAAATCTGAACTTCAGCGTACATTCGTGCCGCTTTTCCAATCAGAAGCTTGCTCTTGTGGGGGCATGATTGTGACGTAGAACCTGTTGTCGGTGTTTCGATGGAAATCCTCCAGCCTTCACCGACAACAGTTCATCAAACTCGGCTTGGCTCAGTCAGAAGCACCGCTGAAAGCCTCCGTCATCCAGGTTCAGTTTCTGGAGGAGTTTATGAGCTCACAGAGCTGGATGAACCTTTGAAAGGATGTAGTGGACTCAGACACGACCCTAAACGTATCGACGCTGTTTTTCAGTCTTCATAAAGCACATAAACACTTATTTTCTTCATAAAATCCATGTTAGCCATTTAGCTATGAAGCTAGAGTCTTCGGGCAGACAGAAGCCCTGCCCATCACGCGAATCCGCGTCTGTTCTAAAGTGAATTTGACTCGCGAATGAAGCGGGGTTTGACATGCGAATGAAGCGAGTAAACTCAAATGTTCACGCGGCTATTTATGCGCGAATAGTGCGATTTATCCATCCGCACGTTCCGCGTCTGGTGTGAACACAGCATTAGGCAGCACTGCATCAAGAATCATCATTCATCTATAATCGATACCACCACATGGGCTCAGGGCTACTTTGCCAAACCTTTGTGAAGTACCACAATGTAGTTACATCCAAAAATGCCATTAAAAATAGTTCTCTGCCAAAAGGAAGCCCTATGTTAACAGTGTCCAGAAGTGCCGTCGCTGCTCTGGGCTCAAAGGCATCTGGCATGGACCACCACACACTGGAAATGTGTACTTTGGTCTGATTAATAAGTATTTCAGGTATTTTTTTGGGAGAAATAGACACCATCTACTTTGGACCAAAAAAGAAAAGGATCATCCAGACTGTTACCAGCAAGTCCAAAAGCCAGGGTCTGTCATGGTATGGGGTTGTGTCAGTGCCCTTGGCAAAGATAACTTGCACTTTTGTGATGGCGCCATTAATGCTAAAAAGTATTGAGATTTTGGAGCACAACATTGTGTCTTCTTTTCAAAGGACGCCCATGCATTTTTCAACAAGACAATCCAAACACACATTCTGTACATATTACAAAAGCCTTGGCTGCGGAGAAAGAGGATACAGGTACTTGACTGACCTGTCTGCAGTCCCGACCTGTCTCCAATAGAGAATGTGTGGTGCATTTTTAAGTGCAAAATGTGACAATGAAGACTCATTACTGTTTTCCACTTTAAGACTTGTTTGCAGGGAAAATGGGACACAATTACACCTGAAACGCTTCATCACTTTGTGTCTTCAGTCCCTACATAATATATTTTATATTTAAAGTGTTGTGAAAAAGAATGGGGCGAGGCAGTGGCGCAGTAGGTAGTACTGTCGCCTCACAGCAAGAAGGTCGCTGGTTCGAACCTCGGCTCAGTTGGCGTTTCTGTGTGGAGTTTGCATGTTCTCCCTGCCTTGGCGTGGGTTTCCTCCGGGTGCTCTGGTTTCCCCCACAGTCCAAAGACATGCGGTACAGGTGAATTGGGGAGGCTAAATTGTCCGTAGTGTATGAGTGTGTGTGTGAATGTGTGTGTGGATGTTTCCCAGAGATGGATTGTGGCTGGACGGGCATCCGCTGCGTAAAAACTTGCTGGAAGGGTTGGCAGTTCATTCCACTGTGGCGACCCCGGATTATTAAAGGGACTAAGCCGACAAGAAAATGAATGAATGAATGAATGATTGAATAAATGAATGAATGAATGAATGAATGAATGAAAAAGAATGGCAACATTACATTATGGTAAATGTTTTACTGTTCCAACTTTTTTTAAATTGTGTTGCAAGAACCAAAACTGTAATACGTGTTTATTTTGGGAGGGGGAGACAATAAAAATCATTGTCTGCATTGAAATAGAAGTCAAAGTAAATTTAGAAATCACTACTTTCTTTTTTGTTTATTTGTGTTTTCATACTCTACCAACTTATTCTGATTTGGAGTTGTAGTAACTGTATGCATGACATTTCTCCAAAAATCACACATTTTCATTTGTGGCTCTTGATCAATCTACAATCCTGCCTCAACATTGCAGATCCCGCCATGTGACTATTGAGGATGCGCACATTGGAATATAGATGTTGTAACCATACAGTACATTGTGTAGCCCAAGTGCACAGTGTTGCTTTAAAAGCATAGTTCTCCTAAAACCATGTTGAAGAATTACCTCATCATTTAATCTCCTTTATGTGGTTTCTTTCTTCTATTGAATGAAAATAAGATATAATAAAGAATACTTGTTGCTGGGATACATCAAACTCCACTGTAGAAAAAAAAAACATGGAAGTCAATGGGTCCGAGCAACCAGCAATATTCAAGATATCTTATATTGTGTACAGAAGAAGGAAACTCAAATAGGTTTTAAACAAGTGAAGGGTGAGCCAATGATGACAGATTTATCCTTTTTGGGGTGAACCAACCCCCTTATTAACATATGTTCATCAACAAATTTCTAATAGCCCTGCAATCATTCAACCCAAATCCAATGGATGTTCTTTGACATTTTAAGATGACACAAGCGGACCTGGTAGTCAGAATAAACACTTAGCTAACGGTTGTGCGATGTGATTGGATAGAACACTATAACGCAAATATTGTGAAACTATTTTTAGCACTACTGTATATACCACAGCGTCATTTCATATTAAAGCCCAAACAGTAAGAAATCTCTTGTGTTCATCATAAACAATGCATTTATTTACACATCAAAAATGTGAATAAAGCCCAGGAGGCTTTCGTCAACTCGAGAGAGATATGTTTTTCTTTTGTATGTGAATCTCAAAAGCTTCACGCCATCATCAGCACAGGATCTTGTAGTAGAGAAGCTCAACACAATTGTGATAATTTCACTTTTGTAAATTTTCTAAACCTCTGGCCAAAACTTCCCTATGTAGAAGCAACCACAGATTCTTTATGAGAGTATATGCCTCAAATGCATACTGTATTCAATTCAATACATCTTTATTTCTATAGCGCTTTTACAATGTATACTGTCAAAGCAGCTAAACATAGAAGTTCTAGTAAGTTGAAACTGTGTCAGTCCAGTTTTCAGAGTTGAGGTTCAGTTTATTTCAGTTCAGTGTGGTTTAAATTTCACTGCTGAAAGTCCAAACACTGAAGAGCAAATCTATCGATGCGCAGCAAAACAGTGCAAGACAGTGGTGACACTAAACGCTTATTTCACGCGGCCGCCATTTTAAAACATGAAAGCGAGGCTGCGGTGAGAAGAAACCCGGAAGTATAGGATCAGCACTGTAAACATTGCAACAATATGCTGTGTATTACAAACCTCCAGCTGTTGCTGCGATTTCAAAATGCAGAAATGGTGTAAACACCACTTTAATATCATTTAGTTACATTTAATTTAAACAATTAAAAGCATATTAGGCATCAAACAACATTACAATCTCTTTAAGGGTAATACACTTAAGTGTCCTCCTAGGATTCAGTTTATGGCAGCAGGTGAACACGGTGGGGACACTAACCTGCATCAGCCTATGTAACATGGTGAGCGATAAAACACTGCAGTCCTCTGTAGCACATCCTAGTGTTGTCTGTAAAAGTGTCCTGGTACTGAAGTTTTAAAAACATCTATTTCCCACTAACATTTAAGTGCCGCTGAGTGCGTTCATAAACAGCGCTGATTTGCCATAGTATTCACCAGTTCTCAACAGAAATGACTGCGATTGGCTGTGAAGGTCATCAGTTCCCTGCTCTTCACAGATTGCAAACACAGATAGACAACATAGCTAAAAATGGGGTCCAATTTCCCTTTTTATTTTCACTATTCATTCAGAACGGACCTTCGGGTCACTCAGAAGGTCCCACCGCAGCCTCGATTACACTGTTTAAAATGGCGGCCGACTTCCGGTTTGGCTGCAGAGGGAAATGGCAGGTTGAGCGCTTAGCTCTCGCAAGTCGGCGTTATATTTACCCCCGTGTAATTATTTTAGATTTTTAAAAAGTGATTTTCCTTCATTGATATGACGGGGGGAAAGAAAGGCAGAGGTAAAGGGGCGCAAAGTACAACGAGTAACCACCCACACCGTGCAGGCCTAGACGAGGAGGACGACATGCGGGAAGAAGAGGACCGACAAAATGGAGGCGAATCAACATCTGAGAATGTGTCCACGGGGCTTGAAACCTTAAGCAAACAGATCAGCGATCTGAAGTCGGAACTTAAGGAAGACTTAAAAACATTCAAAGACGAAATTAAGCATGATATGAGAGAAGAGTTCATTGAGTTCAAACAAGAAGTTAACCAGCAACTTTCAACGAACATGCTAACCATGCAAGAACACGGTAGGAAAATTAACGAGATGGAGACGCGGATCGATGACACCGAAACATGGAGTGCGGAGGCCAACTCCGCCCTTCAACAGGCAATAAAGGATCAACAGAAACTAGAAGACAGGTTGAACGACATTGAATCGAGGGCTCGACGAAACAATATCAGGATCCATGGTGTACCAGAGAACGCTGAACAAGGCTCGGTGATAGAATTTGTTGAAAAAATGCTCCGCTCCGAATTTGAGCTCGGCGACGTGGACTTGCAAATACAACGCGCGCACAGAGCCCTGGCGCCTAGACCGGGCCCAAACTCGCGTCCGAGGTCCATTATAGTAAATTTCCAGCAGTACAGCATCAAGGAGATGGTTATTCAAAAAGCCTGGCGAAAGAAAATCATGATGGAAGATAAACCGCTGTTTTTCGACCATGACTATACAGCCACCGTTCTCCATCAGCGCAAAGCGTACGCCAATATTAAAAAGGCTCTTAAAGAAAAGGGCATCCGTTTTCAGACGCCCTTCAATCGGATACGCATTCACTGGGAAGAAGGAGTGCAGGTGTACGGCAGTGCCGGGGAGGCAGCGCAGGAGCTGCGTCGGCGGGGATACAGCGTGGAGATGCCCGTGAGACCGCCGGGTAAGAGCCACCTGTTGGATCGTCTCCAGCGGGCTACATCGTGGCAGCGAGTGGGATCAACCACGAGTGTGGACACTGCCAGAAGAGCTAAAGAACGCCTACGGGAATTTGAACATGGTCGCAGCAGTGTTTAAAAACCCACGTTATAGCAACCCTTTACATAATGATGTTTAATGTATGTGCGCCGGCTGGCGGGATGACGAGGTCAGCTGTGCCATTGGACACACGTAAGTGATCTATGATACACTCTGTAGCGGACTCATTGGTGAGGGGGCCCTTTCCGGGAGAGAGGATTTCCCCCTCCTCAACTGAAAACGTGAGAACGCTCTTCAGACTTTGGAAGTCTTTATTCTTTTCTGTTATAATGCTTGTTCTAAGCAGTTCTTGGCTTGTTTCTGTGTTACAGTTTATTTTATTTAAGGTTTGCCTGTGGAAACATAGTGGTGTAAGAATGACTCTTTTTGATGATGGTACAGTCTACTGAGGTTAAGCTAATGTCTTTAAACGTGAACGGTTTGGGTAACCCAATTAAAAGGTCAAAGGTATTGACAAAATTTAAAAAAGAGAAAGCAGATATTATTTTTATGCAAGAAACTCATCTCTCTCAACAAGAGCATGAGAAATTAAAGAGATTTGGCTTTAAAAATACTTATTACAATTCATATGAGCATTCACATAGAAGGGGAATTGCTATTCTTGTTGCTAATAAATTTAAATTCGAATTATATAAGGAAATAAAAGAAAAGGATGGGAGATATCTTATTGTTAAGGGTAAAATTGAAGAGGAGTTAATAACTTTAGTAAATGTATATGCTCCACCCGATACTAGTAAACTGTTCTTCAAATCATTAATGGATGTAATTGTACTGGAAGCAGAGGGTATTTGTATATGTGGTGGAGATTTCAATGTGGTACTAAACCACCAGTTAGACACAACTAATAGCAAAAGAAATGGGAGCAAAATATCAAAATTAATTAACACAGCCTGGGATGACATAGGATACTGCGATGTCTGGCGACATATTAATCCATCTCTCAAAAACTACACTCATTACTCAGCTCCCCACCGTACATACTCTAGGATTGATTATTTTTTTATGCCAAAAAATGACTGTTATAGGGTGAAAGATTGTAGCATTGGAGTAGCTGAGGTCTCTGACCACAGCGCTTTGTACCTGACAGTTCAAATAGAAGGAAGGAAGAGAAAGACAGGTTGGAGGTTGAATGTGGGTTTGTTAAATAACAAAGCAAATACAGATCAGATAAAATTAAATATAAAAGAATATATTAGGATAAATGATAATGGAGAGGTAGACCCATCCATAGTATGGGACTCATTGAAGGCTGTGATGCGTGGGAATTTGATTGCACTATCAGCGCAAAATAAAAAAAAGAGAATTATGGAGTACAATACCCTAACATCAGACTTATTAAATGTGGAGCAACAACACAAAATAAACAGGGATCCAAACCTACTATCACGTATGCAGCAAATAAGGAAACAGATTAACAACCTGTTGGAACAAGATGTTGAGAAGAAAGCTCGATTCTATAAGCAGACATACTACGAATCCGGCCCTAAAGCAGCAAAATTGCTTGCCCGACGCTTACGTAAACAAGAAGTTGATAGCACTATTCATAGAATACGAGACCCACAAACAAATAATTTGGTTTATCATCCACAGAAAATAGAGGACATTTTTCTAAATTATTATAAACAACTGTATACGGATGCTTCTAACTCTAAAATGGAAGCGACAAGAAATTTTCTTAATGAACTAGATTTACCAAGTATAGGCAAAATACAAAATGATTTCATTACAGCAGATTTCACACTAGAAGAGATAAATAATGCGATTGGGAGACTAAAAACATCTAAAACACCAGGTAGCGACGGCTTTCCAGCCGAGTGGTATAAAACTTTTAAAGAAATACTAGCCCCACTTCTATTAAAAACATTTAACTGGATTAAAACAGAATGTAAACTTCCACCTTCATGGAACGAGGCTATCATCTCAGTACTCCCAAAGGAGGGTAAGGACAGGGAATTTAGCGGCAATTATAGGCCCATTTCAATTCTTAATATAGATTATAAGATATATACATCAATTATAGCCAAAAGATTAGAGACTATCCTTCCTGAATTAATTGACGAGGATCAGACAGGATTCATAAAAAGCCGTCAAACACATGATAATATTAGGAGGACGCTGCATCTTATAGATAAAATAGAAAGGGAAAATAAGACAGCAGTATTACTAAGTCTGGATGCCGAAAAGGCCTTTGATCGGGTCAACTGGGAATTTCTTTACCAAACTTTGGTTAGATTCGGCTTCAATAAACATTTTGTAAATATAATTAGATCTCTTTACCAACAACCTACAGCCAAAATAAAAATTAATGGGTCATTATCTCCATCGTTTAGTTTACAAAGAGGAACTAGACAGGGCTGTTGCCTTAGTCCCACATTATTTGCTGTTTATATTGAACCCCTGGCCCAGGCAATCCGTCAACATGAACAAATACAAGGCATAACAATAGGACATAAAGATTATTTAATTAGTTTATTTGCAGACGATGTCTTGATCCATTTAACAGATCCTGAGGCTTCCCTCCCTGTACTGATGGAGTTCCTCGACGAATTTAACTTCTTTGCTGGGTACAAACTAAATATTGCGAAGACACAACTTTTGTCATTTAATTACAAACCTTCTGAGGAAATCAGACATAGATATAATTTAAAATGGGACATGAAAGAAATAAAATATTTAGGGGTGATTATTACAAAAAACCTGAGTAGTCTGTACGGTGCAAACTATAATGTGATTAACCAGAGTATTAAAAGCGATATGGAACGGTGGTCTACCTACCCATTGGATTTTGCTAGTAAGATAAACGTCATCAAAACAAACATATTACCTAGATTACTATACCTATTTCAAGCCCTGCCAATAGAGATACCTAAACATCAGTTTACAATCTGGAACAAACTTATTTCCAGGTTTATTTGGGATGGAAAGAAGCCTAGAATAAGATACACAACACTCCAGTTGTCCAAGCAAAAAGGAGGAATGGCCCTGCCGAATCTCAAAGATTATTTTTACGCAGCTCAGTTCCGTCCACTTTTTCTTTGGTGTAACAACAATTATTTTGCCAGATGGAAAGAAATTGAGACATATACGGAGGGTTATCAGATTCAGTCAATTCTTGGAGAAAAAGAAATCCCTTCGGTAGTCAAAAGTCAATTGGATTCAATAACCTCTGGAGCAGTGGAGTTTTGGTTTGAGTTTGCTAGACAATTTAAATTAAGCAAAGACCAAAAAGTTCTTCGATGGATAGCCTTTGACACTCAATTTAAACCAGGTGAAAGCGACGCCACATTTAAGCAATGGGCAACAAAAGGCATTAGTGCAATATGTACAGTATTGGAAAACAAGGAATTACAGACTTTCCAAACACTCAAAGAAAAACTTTCTCTTACTAATCGGGACTTATTTAGGTTTATACAATTCAGAGATTATTTTTACAGAGAAATAAAAATGGAAACGTCACACGAAATTAGTCCAGTTGTAAAGATTATGATGAATGCTTACAAATCAGATAGTAAATGTGCAAAAATAATCTCTAGTTTTTACGTAAGTATTATGGAAAGTAAGACCAACTCAACATTATACCTTAAATCAAGGTGGGAAAAAGAATTGAATGTAGAAATTCTACCAGAGGTATGGTTAGATATGTGCGAAATTCAACATTCCTCCACAAGCTCACAACAACTGAGGGTTTTCAATTGGAAGAATTTGGTACGATTGTTTATAACACCTAAAATCAGCAGTAAAGCTTCTTCTACACCCCAGCAATGTTGGAGAGAATGTGGCTGCTTAGAAGCACACCATACACACATTTTTTGGGGATGCGAAAAACTGAAGCCATTTTGGAATGATGTGCACTTAACCTTAACAAAGGTGCTTGGGTATGAGATTCCATTTACATGCATTGTCCTGTACTTGGGTCATATTTCACTGGTTACACTTCAGGAGGATCGATACCTGGTAAAAATACTCCTTACAGCAGCCAGGAAAACCATAACCAGAAGCTGGTATAAGCCTGATTCACCTAAACAACAACAATGGCTTGATGTAATTCAGGAAATAAGGACATTGGAACATATAACTGGTGTGTTACGTTTGAAGGTGGACTTGTATGCCAAAAGATGGCAAAAATGGATAATTTACATTGACAAATCATTAGGGACTGGCTCTCAGACTGTACTCGCTTAAGTTTCAGACATATAAGTCAACTGTGCCTATTCTTATGTACCCAATTGCCTTCCTTTTTGTATAAACCATGTTTTTTTTTTTTTTTTTTTTACTTATTTATTTTTCTACAGTATTCTCAACACAGGCTCTGTTTCTATCTTATTTTATTTATTTATCTATTATTGTTTTGTTGTTGTTGTTTTTTTTTTTTTGTTCTAGTTATTTGCTTGTTATTGAAATGGCTTGTCATATCTGACTCAAATTAGCCTTTTCTACTATTTGTAAAATTGCATTTGATTGTAATCAATTATGACCTACTAAAAAAATCAATAAAAATTAAAGTTATAAAAAAATAAAATGGCGGCCACGTGAAATCAGTTTACCCTGTACTGTACTACATAGTATACAGCACACAAATGTGTATGTATGTATACATATATATTAGTTTATATATATATATATATATATATATATATATATATATATATATATATATATATATATATATATATATATATATATATATATATATATATAGTATATATATATATATATATATATATATATATATATATAGTATATATATATATATATATATATATATATATATATATATATATATATATATATATATATATATATATATATATATATACATATATATATATATATATATATATTAGTTCAGTTCAGTGTGGTTTAAATTTCGATGCTGAAAGTCCAAACACTGAAGAGCAAATCTATCGATGCGCAGCTCCACAAGTTTGTAATACACAGCATGTTGTTGCAATGTTTACAGTGCTATACTTCCGGGGTTTTTTTTCTAGTCTTGCTTTGGTTGGGACTTGTGGAGCTGTACATATGTATATATATATATATATATATATATATATATATATATATATATATATATATATATATATATATATATATATATATATATATATATATATATATATTTATATATACAGTACATCAGTCACACAGGAAAATTTATATTAAAATAGTTTGCCTTCAATTTAATTTCGGCCAGTAATTTTAACTAAACAGTTGATTTACAACGTTTATGCATTTATCAATAAAGAAAATCCACAATTTGAATCCTTTACGCATGATCTTGCAATACGAAATAGAGTTGGGTCTGGATTGAATACCCTCGTGGTCCGAATCCACTTTGAGAAGCCCCGCCCTATTCCAAGAATATCCATTCTTGAACAACAAATCAGAATAGTCAACTTAAGTGACTCTTTTCTCTGCTTCAATCAAATTGAGTGACATAAAGAAAAGAAAAAAAAAGAAAGCGCTCATCAGCGAAAAGTGGCAATTTCCATTTTTGTGTAATGGATGGGGACTTTCAATTTTATTGACAGACACTCAATGGCTTAAAAGGCGCTTTTAATCTTCAACTTCAAATTACATTCATAATCTGCCGTACACAATAACAAAACGAAATGCAACAAGATTCCAGCGACATCCAATTTGTCTGTCTTCACCAAACATGACGAGACATGACAGAAACATTTAAATACTGCACTCCCAACTAAAGAGTTTAAAGGCTTGTAATCTAATTAATACATATTCAAATTCTTTAAGATTATGAATAGGCTACTCAGTGACTGATGTTGTTGGTTTGCACAGGATCACAGTTCTGACCTTTATTTTCAAACCGTCTGCTAGTTATTTTATTTTCAAGATCCGAGGTGAATGCTCTGCTGCTGCTTGCAATAGTATGGTGATAACTGTCACGTAAAATGGTATTTAACGTAAACATGAAATCAAAACCAAAATATTTATTTTGTTAGCTCACATTACTAGTTTTGTAGTGAATAATTCATCTGTGCATGTCATTAAGAAAAAAAAAATGTTTTCAGTTAAATTCACAGTGCTATGACAACAAGCAGAAATGGCGAAGAGGAGGTGTCTGTTAAGATGTAATAACTCTACTGAAACCCTTTTCCTGATCTTTCTGAATGTATATATATATATATATATATATATATATATATATATATATATATATATATATATATATATATATATATATATATATATGAACCACTGCCGGTTCATGCGGACTTTAAACTCACATTGGTAGCATTTAGCACTAAATCTTTACCTGAGGTGATCATTGTCTTAGGGTGCTTTCACATCTGTGAATTGATTCAGTTGTTCTGAAACAGGGATTAAAATTGTTACAGTGTTGCTCTTTGTTCTTGGTGCGGTTCACTTTCACATGGTAAAGTTTCTAAACGGACCAAAAGAGCTAAAACAAGTCATGTGTGAGTTTCACGGTTTATTTTGAGTTCCGCTCAGCTGTCATGCATCCTGATTTAAGTTATGACGATGAGCAATAAGGCCGTACTCACACTAGGTACAGTTGCCTTGAACCGGGCCAAAGCACGCTTGTTCCCCCTCCCATCTCCCCCGACGGCCCGCGCTCACACCACAATCGGGCCTCGGCACGCTTACGTCATTGATGCTGCGCTGTTCAGTGAGAAGCGCTCTCTCACTCAGCAGCACAGTGGAGATTTCTCTAGTTATATCGTGAAAGTTGTTTGATATGGAGTGACATGCAGTCAAATATTTCGCCAAACAGTCCTTAGGGATGCGGTGACGCAGTCAGATATTTCGCCGAACAGATCCGCCACTTTTGACGCTCATAAACAATCATAAAGCTCTCGTGCTGCAGGAATGAGGAGGTCTGCTGAAGGCGCGCAGCTGTCGTGCAGTGAGGGGTTCTCGTCTTTAATAAACTACGGCAGTTTGCGATCACTGAACAGTAAAAATGATTAATAAATCCATATGAAACAGCCCCTTAAAAGTCACGTCTCGCTTTCAGTTTCGGGCTTTGGCGTGTTTTGCACTCACACTACAAACGTAGTGTGCCCAACCCCAAGTGAACCGCGCTCAGGCACACCTCTTCCAACCGGGCCAGGGCCGGCCAAGTGAACCATGCTTAAGCCCGATTCAGCGCACTCACATTTCTCAAACGATCCGGGAAACGGGCCTGGGCACGGTACGGATGGCATAGTGTGAGTAGGCCCTAAGACAGTAAGTGATGTGAAGACCGGGGGGTTTGGTGGTGTTTGCCAGGGTGCGCGTGACGTGTCTGAAGAGCGAGGAGGGATGCGGTTGGGAAGGGTGAGAAGGGTGCGCAATGTATTTGAGGAACGGGAGGAAGACACACGATTTCTGGGAGATTATCACTCGTTTGTGGGCATCCAGGAGTCTCTGTGCATTTGCTGGAGACTCTCTGAACTTGGGAGACTTGGGATGTCTGGAATGACCTCCTGCCCTACTCATAATTCTCTCTTCATATAGCCGTGTGCCTATTACATATCCATAAATCACTGTGATATAGTTGGGTCGGATCGTATGGCTTTCACACTACAATCGACCCGCTCCAGAGTTCGTTCGATCGAGCCGAGACCACCTCATTCAGGCGATCTCGGCCAGATTTGGTGCGAATCCGAGCACGATTGCTGGATTCACATAAGCCAAACGAACCGCACTAACTCTGCAAACAAGACAGGTTCCGAAACAAAAGTCTAGATGTAAAAAAACACCCTTAGAAATATATGCTGCTGTTCTACAGGGACATTGCAGAAATAGAAACAGAAAAAAAGATACCTTTTATTGTGTGATATGTGAAGAAGATTTCCATTCTCTCAGTATGAAGTATTTTCTAAGTGTACAGCAGTTAATTTTCTCTTCTCAAAATGTATGTAGTGTTTGCAGCAAACATGCCAGCGTGTGTTAAAAATACTGTGTAAGATGAATATGCCTGCACAGGAGCAACACTAGGAGAAGGCTACTGAATGACTGATTGTGTAGAATAACTGAATTTGTAAAGCACTGATTATATATGTTAAATACTTGTATGAAGCTACAGTATATGTGTCAGAAGTTAGAAATTGATTATGCAATCATGACAATGTAGGTAAACACTTAGTCCTTTTGCATAAGTTGCATCTATGAAGAGAGAACCTTGGTGTCAAAACAGTTGCTGACACACACCTGTAACATCTCTGTTGAGAGCCAAGAATAACAGGGCCACCTAGAGTAAAAACCTATCCTAAAATGGTTAAAAGTTAAAATGAGACACCTCGGGGTGTGTCAAATAACCTGTATAAAGATTATGGAGAACACAGAGACTTTAGAAGGAGCAGGAAAGACTTTGGAAAGAGAGAACCAGAGATAGGAAGTGTCCAGGAGAGACTTCAGAATGCTCTGGGGTCTGCTCTGCTCTTTCTCGGCTTTATTATAGAGAATAAAGTCTATTTTCTGATATTCAAAACCTCCGGTCTGATCATTTCTAATTGATAAGAAGTCAAATTACGACACATGTTGCATGTAGTTAGAACACAGTGTTATTGACTTTATTCTGAAATGCTGAAGTGCGCTCGATTTTGTGATTGTTTTGAGACTTCCAATTCAGTTGCCTATGGGAGAAATGACTAGGAATAATAAACGACAGAAAACTGATTGCTCTACAACCAATTGTATTTATGACTATACATAAAAAGTAGAATAATGTAATAAGAAAAGAGCATCATAAGCTGTTTTATTGTCTAAAAATCAATGGAAATGATAAGACCAGAAGTCTCAGCCCAAAAAGATTCCAATGGCTGCGCTCGCCTGTATATGAAGAATAAGGTCAATATGCATAAAATGTTTGCTGTGAAGGATTTGTTTCTGCTTTCCGATAATAGTTTTTTATTATTATTATTATTATTATTTGGGTAGACCAGTGTTTAATCTGAGCAGGCTAGTGCCACCCAAACTAAACCAACACAAAAATTCATCTGAAGACAGCATTATCTGGAGGCCCAAAAAGGATCTCCTAAGAGCAAAACACACAGTGTGCTACACCGTCACCTGCCCTACTTCCACTCAAGCCTGAGAAACAGGCCCCCGCCTCTTGCGTTTTGCGTACGATCCTACTTGTGCAATACTCCGAGACCACAGGAGACCTGTCAAAGAGAAGATTGCGCTGATTGAAGCCACGCAGTCAAACAGATCCCGGCAGCACAGATGCAAACGTGGGCGGCACTTTTTTCTTTTCTTGTCTCTTTTTTCCTTCTTCTTTTTATTGAAGCTTCAATTGGTGCTTTTAGAAAAGTTTGTCAAACTACATCAAGTGGCGTTCTGAAACTCTTGTCTGAAAAGGTGCGGCGGGCGAGCGCACACCTCCGGGTTTTCAGATTCCCTGGAATCAGTGAAGCGGATGACATTGGTGCTTTGCTGGCGTTAAACTCACAGAGACGCTGCTCTTTTTGAAGAGCAGAAGCAGAGATGGAAGGGTGGGAGGAGGAGAGATGAAGACGAAGGAGCGAAGAGACAAGAGCAGCTGTTCTGTCTTTTCTTTGCCCAGCCTTGGTTTCACGCAATTCCTCTGGGAATATTTCACAAAACGTCTGCTAAGTTTTAGCGCCACACTGTGGGTTGCGACTGTGATTCCTGCTATTTTGAGAATCTGGGTGACTGTTCGGTGTTTGGATAAACACCAGAAAGCTTCCTCAATCGCGGTGATGACATCTCAATCGAATCCCTGACTTTGCTCAATAACAGGATATATGCAGGATTCCTAAAGGAAATTTCAATACCTTTTTAAGACTTTTTAAAGAGCTTCTCTGACCTCATAGCCACTTCAAGTTCTAATCAGTATCAAACCTTTAACCTAATAAACAGTTGCTAATAAACAGTTGTAATGAAATAAATGAATGGAGCACAACCGTGCAACAGAACTCAAATAAGCTCGGAAGAAACAAACCTTAAAAAGAATAAATTACGTGGTTGTTTTTAGCGACAGCTTTCAGCCACTGTTTAAACTCGTCTTTTTCCAACCAGGAGTACGCAAACTTGCATTGTCCAATTTTGCCGTCTGTTTTGCTCAACGGCAAGGCTATTCAATTAGTTTGTCATGGGGGCCAGTTCATGAAAAGCATCCCAAATAAGGGGCCGGAGAGATAACAAGCTTTTACGATTGTTTTAGAACTTCCGATTCAGCTGCCTATGTGAGAAATGACTAGGAATAATAAACGTCAGAAAACTGTCAAACTACATGCTCTACAAACAAGTGTTTGCTTGACTATACAGACAAAATAGAATAGTATAATAAAAAATACCAGTTTGCCACTTCAAGCAGCAAAACAACATTTTTAACGTCTAAAAATGAATGGAAGTGAATGAGACCGGAAGTCTCGAGACAAAAGATTCAAATGCGCCCGCTCATACACGGAGAATAAGGTGAATAGCATCAAAATTACAACACATTCCATCTCCTTCTCTTTCTTTTGTCAAGTTTAATTATGATTTAGTCTATATTTAATCCCCAACAAAACACAGGAGCAAAATATGCTACTCTGGTGGTTTCTGTTAGATAGCTCACTCACTCTACACTTAAAGGGTCACGAAACACCAAACCACATTTTTTGAGCTGTTGACAGTCGTAGATGTATCCCAAACTGCTAAAAACACTATTAGGACACATATATCTCATTAAAAAGTGAAAATTGGTAGCTTTTGCGTTATTTCGAGCAAATTCATACTTCCAATTTGAAACAAATTTTTGAAGCTGCGTCACGGCCATGAGATCTTAGCGTGTATTCCAGCTTGTAGACTGGACGTCTGTACCTAGGTGTACCATATTACGTCTCCGAGTGTGCTGTATTAATGCATGGGTAAGACTTGGTTCAAACCAATCAGCGCGCTCTATTGTGCAACTTCATTAATATTCATTAATGTTACAGTGTTCAGATGGCAGAGAGACGCCACATTGTGTTGGCAAAACAAGCGTGAAGTGTTGCTTTAATAATTTGCTTCAGTCAAGTTTTGTTTTCATTTTCTCTCTGTGAGAGCGCAGCTGGAATCACGCGTGGATTACAGTGTATGCGACGCGACGCGCGACAACAATAACTTACGTGTCTAGGAACATTGTTTACCCGAGAGCTTTTCTCATCTGGAAATGGTGAGATCCGGATTTGCTGCTCGTCTCCTCTTAATAAAGACGCGGCTCTAGTTGCTGTGGATTGTCCTGTCTCTACAGATTTGGTAAGTGAGCGACCAGTGCTCTTTGTTTATTCAGTGTGTTCGTATTGAACAAACTATTGCACAGAGTGTAAACATGTTAGCACCGCACCAAACTATTACCGTCGTGTAGGATTTTCACCGCATTTTGTGACCGGAATAACACACGCAGCTTACCTGCCGAGTGCATCTAAGTTACAGAGAAATGCAGAGTTTTTTTTTTCTCTCATTCGCCGTGCGGTATCAAACACTGCATGAAAAATGCACGCTTAGAGCAGTTCCTCGTATTAAATATCTCGTTTGTCACAAGGGGCACGAATGAATTTCCTGAATGAAAGTGCCAAACTGCAGTTAAAGTCCACCATTTAATAATTTGGCAAATAATTAGATTACAGATGTCCATGTATACACAGTCACTGTCTTTCTCCCCTGTGTGTGTGTGTTTTGACTCTGAAACTCAGCACGTGGTCAAATCGACACTCCCACATCATCCTTCTTTTGCTCCTCCGACACTCCCCCCTAAACAGAGCTGGACACCCCCACTTTTCTGGATTTTTCCAAAGTTGAGGTGTGAAAACACCCTGCTGAAACGAGAGGGTTTCATGGCCCTTTAAAAAAAAAAATTTTTGGTGTGGTAAAATCTAATAAATTTACTCTCATAATTTGTAATTTACGTGTCAAGAATAACTAAAATTTTTGAAGTAAATATTTAATATTTACACATTTACTTCATGTAATAAATTAAACGAGTGGAAATAGTTAAAATTAGTATTCATTTACTTGTAATATTTAAATATTTTCTAATCGTTGCAAACTTAGTAATATTAAGTACACTTTAATAACAGATATGTCGTAATGGATGCGTAGTTCCCAGAATGCTTTTCATGGGACTGAATGAAGAGTAGAATATTTTGAAAATGAAATCTCAGGTGTGGGGAGACGTGGTGGAGCAGTACACTGTTAAAAATTGTCCCGTTAAAAAAACAGTAAAATACTAGCAGCTGCAGTTTCCAGCAATGTACTGTTATTATACAGTATGTTGCTGTAAAAATACATGGACTACATCGATATACACAATCCTCAAGTGAACTTATTTTGTTCACTCAAAGCAACTGCCTCAAATTGGCCAACTGCTGTATGAGTTTATGAAGTAAAGTGCTATATATGCTTAGAAGCATACTTATAATGATAACTTATTTCAGATAATTAGAGAAGTTGTATTTAGCTCAAATGTCTTAAATTTTACAGCAGCACACATACATGTAAATTTGGAATTACCAGAGAGATTCTGACTGCATCAGCAACTAAACAGCCACTGTCTTTAAATAAAGAAACATACAGAATAAAATCAGCAGTTTATCGTTCATCTTTAACTCATACACTAATTTTGAGATCAGTAAGGGTTTTAAAAGTAAATTTGCTCTTGGTTCAATTTACTTAAACTAAAGTGAAATAACAAATTCCAAGTCAGTGGAAATGTGTGTTTTAATTAAACAAGTTATGCCAGGTGTACTAATTTGTAACTAATAAGATTTATTTACATTATTTTAAAAAAAGCAGTGTTCCTATTTCTAAAACATGAACTTGATTTTACTTGATTAATTTAAATAAATATAGACTCAAAATTAAAGATAATTAATTAACTTTGCTAATTTAGGTGTGTTAGATTAAACATAAATAAATATGAATAAATTTTACATGATATTGACAAGTTAATTGTATAAGAGTGTAAAATTGACTTTATTTTTTAATTTAAGGATTTTTAAAATAAATCGTAAGAGTTATTTTTTGTAGGTCAAATAAACCTCCAAAGCACATTTTTATTTCAGGGGCATCACAGTGGCACAGTGGGTAGGACAATTGCCCCTGATTAATAAAGGGACTAAGCCGAAAAAAAAATGATTAAAAATCTTTTTTTTTTTTTATTTCAGAGTACATCATGCCATGTATTTGTGTGTGTGAGTAAGTAAAATAGAGAGTTGCACATCAGAGCAGATATTCACAACCCTTCCAAATAAGGTCAATATGGAGCTTCTCATTCTCTGGGTATTTTATCAGGAAATAGATGGGCATGAAAACTGTTTCTAGAGATTTTAGGAGCTTACCTAAGACATATACCTACTATGTAGAAATCAGATAACAATTTAACTTATCAAAATAATGAGGTATATGGCACCTTTAATCAAACCAAGTGGCAAATGTGAACTCTTAATGAAGACACAAAAACAGAGCCCCTCATGCTTTCCCAAAGAACGAGAAAATGATGAAAGTGAAAAGCTAAACCAAGAACACACAACAAGAGAAGTGTGGGTGACGAATACTAGAAAGCACATAAGCTTTGTTTTTTTTCTCAGCTCTCAGCTCCACAGTCATTTCAATCAGGGGCAGCGAAGAGCAACTCATGCACCATTTCCCTTCATCAAAGCCCAGCGACTCCTGAGGAACGTTTGACTCACCCTTCACCCCATTACCTGGGAATGTTTCTTCAGCCTTGACTTTAACTCAAGCGGACCACTTGGCCTGCCATTCCTGCCACCTGTTGTTCATTACCACGCAGATGCTCTGTACGCTGCTTACAGTAAAACAATGTTTCTGCTAATCTCAGAATCTCAGAAAAAAGAGTTAGCATGCTGGCTTTATCTTTCAAACAGCAGCCCCGGAGGCTTAAGGAGCACTTGGAAGGAGCGCTTAGCTGTTTGCGAAATGGCTGAAGACGACGCCATGTGACTGAAGTTGACCTAATTGAACGCTGCTCTTCCCAGAGGAAGTGTGATTACAGCAGGTCACGCTCAGTATATCCAACAATACCAGTCAGATGACATCAAAGAGCAGCTTGTTCTATGGGATTTTCAGCTTAAACCCACATACAGGAGGAAACTGTCATCACAAACAGGGTTTGTAAAGCTCTTAGGAGAAGTCGATGTCCCTAAACAAGCAGAACTCACAGAGGCTGGCTTTGGTAAGGTGTGTGAAGCTGTCAACCAGCATTCCCTTACTTTTTTTTCAGTTTATTAAAAGCAACCAGCCATCATGCAGCATTTACTTAAGAAGTGGAACAGCGTGCCGGATGACAAACCTCAACAAGACAGCAATACCGAAGAGAAGCGTCACCAGTTAAAGACTTGGTTCACCCAAAATATGAAGATCTTTAATCATGTCATAGTGCTTTTTTAGAGGAAATAAACATGAATATGATTATTCTATGCAAGGCTAATACATCCTGCATAATTCATCTTTCATTTTTAGGTGAACTGCTTCTTTAAAGAGACTGGAAGACCTCTATAACAGCAAATTACAAGCACTTTGGGAGAACATCAGGTTCCTACCTCCTTATCAGCCTTCGCTGGGGTGGCTTCACTTAAAACAGTGCTGCTTTTTCCAAGAGTTGACTTGTAAATCTATAAATATAAATGAGAAATGAAGAAAATGTTCAAAATAAAGAACCAAAAAAGATGCCAGATGCACTTTTGAACCACATTTGATAACTAAAATCTATGTTTGAAAAAAAATAATAATAATAATACAGAAAAAAATGTTACCAGCACTAAATATTGAACTAAAGACATTAATCTCTTTTTTTATTAGGTAAATCATTTTGGGGTAAAGATGAGAGAATTTTGTATGCATGCAGTAGTATCCATCATAATGTTTCAATTTGTAAATAAAATCCTATGTCCAAAAAAACAAAACAAAACACTATTTTAAAGTAAATTGGGCAAAAACAGCCATGAACACAAGGAGCCCTATCATACACCCGGCGCAATGTGGCGCAAGACGCAATGCAATTGCTATTTGCTACTTTTACCTCGGCGCAAGGGTCATTTTGATGTGTTGCGCCACACTGTTTAAATAGCAAATGCATTTGTGATCATATGTGCGCCCATAGGCGTTCTGGTCTAAGAAAGCAGGCGTGTTTTGGCGCGTTGCTATTTTGAGTAACTGTAAATAGTCTGTTCTTTAGACCAGAACAAAGTCGGTCTATTGTCCGGCGCAAAGTGCGTCTGGCTTACACACTAAGATGTAGAGCAATACGCAAATATCTTTACATATAAAAAAGATATAATATATAAGGATATATATAGGATATAAATATAAATTATTCAAATATTACAAACAAATTAATTTCTTGCTTAAATGAATTCAAAAACCACAGCCTTCATATTTTCTTCATCTCAGGAGGCTTTTTCAGTTCATTTAATTTGCTTTTGTATAATGATATTATTATTAGCAGTGTTATTTATTATATCCATATTTATATTTGTTTTATTAAAAAACAAGCTTAGATCAGTCCACCTGTCAGGTTTTAGACCATATGGGGCACAGCATGTGTATTTGGATATAACTCAGTATTTTGACCTCACTTCGTCAATATTGTACATTTATTCGTTTGCTGGAAATTAGAACTGAATTTAGAAATAGTTTTGAAAAAAATGTTTGCTCTTAAAAAACGAAATGAATTATTTATTGGCTAATTGATGTTTATGCGTAAAGGTTTCCCTATCCACGAGAGCAAAAGCGAAAGTGAACTTACTTTACATCAAAATGCGCTTATGACCTAAAGGTAATGAGAGATGAGACTCTGATTGGTTCACTCT
>NC_141023.1:60477500-60525000 GCF_052040795.2 Danio rerio
AGTATGAGAAGCGCTATCCCACTAAAGAATTTGCCCTCTCCTGTGGTTTGTAATGTAACGGGCAGCACAAATGTCTTGATACATCAGGCTGTTGATGTGGCCATCCACTCTGCAGATCTCTTGTACTGTACGCCCCCAAACTGAATGTAACCCTAAATCATGATTTTTTCTTTACCAAACTTGACTGATTTCTGTAAGAATCTTGAGTCCATGTGGGTTCCAACAGGTCTTCTGCAGTATTTGTGATGATTGGGATGCAGCTCCACAGATGATTAATCAGAAAAATCTACCTTCTGCCACTTTTCCAAATGCTCAACTAGAAGTCAAGATATTATTTGTTGCTCTTACAACTGGGATCGACTACAAGACCTTTGTCAGGTAGTGTATATTAAATTGTTTTCTCCTGGGAGAAGTCGTGTTATTTTTATGTTTGGCTGGAATAGTAAAATAAAATAAAAAAACACTTTTTTTTAAATAAAATTAAAGATCAAAAATATTAGTCCGCTTAAGATTTTTATTATTATTATTGGTTACAGAACACTGTGTATGTGCGTGTGCACATATATGCATAATTGAAACATCTTAAATGTGCTACTTGTTTCAAAAGCAATTGTAATTTATACTCAGGTGTGACTTATTGTGTGTGACTGGGGGAAAGGAGGAGGGGGGGTTGCAACACTGTCTGTACTGCTTTGGCATGCAAATCAAAAAAGAACACAAATACACCCACAAAATTAGCATGAGTGTATTCTGTGCTAGTTTGCAGACCAGTGTGATCTGGCATGCTTCACTGAAAGCAACACACTGAGGCAGCTCTGTAAAAAGCAGGATATACAGATTAAAATTCTATTTCACTATCTGATGATCAGCTAATTAATCGCATAATTAGTCAAATAGCTTAAAGGTGCAGTATGTAAGTTTGACACCCAGTGGTTGAACTAGCTATTGCACGCCTGGTTCAAAACACATGCAAGCACAGGTTGCCAGATTGACGACACCCACTGGAGTTTGCCTGACTATCGAGCCTAAAGGCTGATTTAAGTTGTGTTCTAAATAAAAGCAACGGCACGCGATAGAAGGAATATATTTCATGGTAAAAAGAGTTTTGTTCCAACCAACACCTGGGATTTACATTCTAGAAACTGCTTCTATTTCTTGCAGCTGAACAACAAGATAAACTGTAATCACCTCACGTGCTTTATTCAGTGTTAAATGCTAATAATGTAAGTTTGAATACCATTTTACACAACATTTATTGCCATACAACTGAAAGCGGCATCAGATAGTTCACCTCATATCTTAAAAATTAAATAAAGTGTTTAAAATTGAACTTTAGAACTGTGACTTAGTGGAAGCCAACAAATAGCAGTGATTTAGCATGTGCATTTAATAATGTTAAAAAGGTTTAATATCTATTAGTTTGATTATAAACCATACCATTTTGTTGGAGTGCAGTGAGTGCACTATTCTGTGCTTCTGAATGGCTGTATTTAAATTTCTGACATATTTCGTCCGGTGCAAACAGCTAAATTCTTTATCACTGCAAATCTTGCCATGTAGCGTGTTGTTAGTACATGTTACAATGGTGTTACAGTGTAACCTGCTTACCTAATGTTTAAATTTTTAACAATTATATTATTTGTAGGGGTTTCACGATTTCGATTTTTAATCGAAATCGATCGAAATTTATGCTCAATTTCAATTATCGAATCAAAAAATAGAATCGTCGATGCTACCACGCCCCCATGTCAGCTTGGCTTGCCAAGTGGGAAAAAAACAGGCTTGTTGAAGTGCTTGTTAAACTGCAGAAGCAGGAGACCCGTCGACAGAACTTAAGCCCTCTCCTCTTTCAATGAAGTCGCCGGTGTGTAAGCATTTTGGATTTCCAGTGAGTTATGTTGACAACGTTCGTGTTGTCGACAAAAAAAACACAGTTTTGCAAGCTCTGCTATGTACGTATTAAGTACGGTTCATCCGATAGACAACACCGGCATCGCGATCCTCCGCCCGCCCCCGTTGCAAATCCGCTCGCGAAAAGTACACACTCAGGCCCTGTTTACACTGTCTTTGTTTTTAAATGGCATTTTAGAACGACAACGATTTGACATCCACAGTGGCATGTAGCATTTCTGAGCAGCCCTCCTTCCACTCTACCTCTGAAAATGCACATCACGTGACCACACAGACACAGACGCACATACAGCCTTGCGCTCAAGACAGCAGGTCCAGGCAGTCAGAGGACTGTTTCAATCTTTCACTCACTTGTACTTAGTCATTTTAGCGAACACGTCAGATACTGTTGTCTGGTTCCTGTTGGTTGTGCGTCTTTTTTACCGACGCCATTATAACGACACAGATCACTGCCTATTCACGAGTCCCGCAGAAAAAGTGATTGACAGGTGGTAATTATGTGTGTATCTTTTCTTTATTCATTTACTGTATGATTTGTTTATGGGTAAAACAAAATCCATGCAGGTCAGGTAGTTTAAACGGTAGGCTACAAATAATTAATTGGTCATTAATTAATTAATTATTCATAATCGAAAATCGAATCTTGCCTTTAGAATCGAAAATGTAATCGAATCGAGGATTTGGAGGATCGTGACACCCTTAATTATTTGCTAATTTATAACCACCTCATGTGGAACTCTAAATCTGTGTCTCATTTTGGAGGCTACTATTGTCCACTGGAGATTGGCATTATCTACTTTGAGAGCCTTCTTGACTCGATGAATCAAATATGCTATTTTCAACCAAGGCAACCCAGGTGCTGAACTATTATTGGCTAAACTGGCATTGAGCAGGTTGAAGTGACCAAAAATAAGACAGACGATACAGCATGGACCCTTTCAAAGCAGAATATCAGACTTCAGCATTGTTTTTCAGATAAACAAGAATGTTTACTCATGTTTCTTAAATATCAGCAAACATATTAGGGTAATTTTATGCTTTAGAAAGGTCAAAAACTTACATACAGCACTTTTAAATGGTCGTAATTGCTAAAATGGTCATCTGTGATTTTATTAACCTGAAATGGCCATATTCACAGCAACAAACAGAAATGAAAAACACATTAAGTCAAACTGAATTTCAAATGAATGGAGGGGAAATAAAAGCAAAAGCATCCAGCTTTACCCCCAGGTTCCAGCTGTTGAAGCGAGCCTCAAAGTCACTATCATCAGAGGAGATGGTGGGTCTCCTGTGAGCCTCCGCCTGCAGGAGAAACAGACAGTGAGGAACAAAGACACGACAAACGATGTCCAGGGATGGAGAACGCTCTGGGATTTCTAGCTGAGACAGCCGTCGTTTGAGGGAAACAGACTGCTAAAATCTGCTAGAGCAGAAACTAAGCTAAACTTCAATCTAAAAACCCAAAACTGATGATAGTTTCATTATAATACTACATTTTTAAGTCATTAAAGTCTACACTATCATGTGACTTTTGAAAGCCCTTTTCCTCCATATTTTAACCATTAGGCTGCATACTGCATAAAAAAGAATGCTTATATATATTTATTTATATTATATTTTAAAAATACAGATTAATATGAGTTTTTAAAGACTGAAAGTTTTAAGACTTACTTTATTACTTACGTTATTACTTTATATAGTAATTTTAAATGTGTGTATATATATATATATATATATATATATATATATATATATATATATATATATATATATATATATATATATATATATATGTATATGTGTATATATATATATATTTATATGTATGTATATATATATATATATATATATATATAAATATATATATATACACATATACATATATATATATATATATATATATATATATATATATATATATATATATATATATATATATATATATATATATACACATATACATATATATATATATATATATATATATATATATATATATGTACATATACATATATATATATATACACATATACATATATATATATATATATATATATATATATATATATATAAAAATATATACACACACATATATATATATATAAATATATATATATATATATATATATATATATATATATATATATATATATATATATATATATATATACACACACATACATAGGTTTGCACATAATCTATTTTACATATACATCAATTTGTGTATAGTTTACAATTGAAGTCAAAATCAATATCCCTCCTGTGCTTTTTTTTCTTTCTTTTTTTTTCGATTGTCTACAGAACAAGCTGATGCTATACATTGACTTGCCTAATCAACCTAGTTAAGTCTTTAGATTGCACTTTAAGGGTGTACTCGCACTAGAATATGCTAAATGTGCCCAGGCACATTTGACCCCCATTTCCCAATTTGTTTGACAAGTGTGAGTGTTCCGAATTGGGCCCAGACGCGGTTCAGTTGGCCGGCCATGACCCATTTGGATGAGGTGTGCCAGAGGTTCGGTTGGGCTTGGACGCGGTATGCTTGTGGTGAGTTCTTATTTTTCAGTGTACGTGACCTGTCATGCTATGTTCACACTAGATGCGACACGCACAAATAAATCGTGCGTAAACAGCCACATGAAAAATTTGAGTATACTCGCTTCATTCACGCATCAAATTTGCTTAATTCGCGCGCCAAATTCACTTCAAAATAGAAGCAGATTTGCATCATGGGCAGGTCTTCTGCCTGCCCAGTGACTCTAGCTTCGTTGCTAAATGGCTAACATGATTTTTAATGAGAGAGTAGCTGTGCTTTATGTGCTGTAGGAAGGCTGAAAAACAGCGTAGACTTGTTTGGCACCGTGTCTGAGTGCACTAGATCCTTTTAGAGATGCACCCAGCTCTGTGAGATTATCAACTCCTTCAGAAACTATACCTGGATGATGGAAGCTCAGTGTTTCCTCTAGGACTTTTTCCAGCTGAGGCGGCAGACCTTTTACGCAAAACTACCAACCTTTAGCGTTATTTCAATGACAAATGGAGAAATGTCGTGAGCACAGTATTACAAGTTGAGATCGCATTTATGCAATACAAGCATGTGAATCTCTTTGCTTGCTCGCCGATTTCCTCTGCTTGTGCAGAAAAACTCTTGCACACCCCCTCAAATATACACTGCTCAAGCGCAGATCTTCTTGTGAGCTCTCAAATAAACGCTGCTGAAATTCGATTTAGTGCGTTTATGTAATGAGTATGTCTCCAACATTTATAAGATTTGCTAGAAATATTTCTGAATGTCTCCAATAGACCTACAGAGCGGCATTAATGCATCCTGAAGTAAAGTGAACCAGCTATAAACTCCAGCAAGATAAGGTCATCGTATTGTATTGCAAAGTACAATTATAAAAACTGTGTTCATCTAAACTGAAAACTACGTTGAGTTTGCTAGCCCCACTCATCACGCACCTGTCAGTATATATATATATTAGAGCTGCACAATTAATTGTTAAAAAATCACGATCTCGATTCAACCCCCTAGACGATTATAATTCAGCATTTCTACGATTCTGTCAATCATATTTTCAAGTTCAGGACAGAAGAAACGAGTCTTTTCATTGTTTTAAACACGTTGCTCAGTGACATGGACACCTCCAAATGATGTTGAATGAGTCACACTGTATTTATAAGGTATAATTCACCTAAAAACGTCATTTTTGTCTTAATATAATGATGTTTTCACGGCCGGGAAATCACACGTGACGTGAGCTGCTGACCGTGAGCTGTTATCACAGAGAGGGCGCGCGTGCACGCTCTACTTAATGATAGACGCGTGCGCGTCTACTTTAGTGAACAGAACCTGCATATGTTGCGAGTAACAGGTATTAAAGTTGTAAATAATATTCAGTTTGTGGCACAAAGTGATCGTTTGGGAGCCGCGCACGAAGCATTAACAACACTTAGCAGTCAAAATGAAACCGAAAGTGTGCACTTCATTTAAATGATCATATCGCATTATAGAGTTATGATTATGACAAGCATTCGTTATGTTTTTTCTTTTATAGCAAACCCACAGTTGTGCATGAAAATAAATGTTTGCAATGTCAGTATAACTACTCCAGCCTATATATTGTTGAATATAATCTGATAATGGCAAATGTCTGATTTTACCAGTAAATAAAATTGTCTAATATGATATAACATAATAATTTAACATCAGAATTATTATAAGCAGAATGGAATTATTTATAGAAACCAGTAGACCTACACATATTATTATCAATGTTGTGCCATATGTTTGTTTTTACCATACCTTTATTTTACATCTACAGAATCAAGAGAAAATAGTGATCTTTATTTTAAGCAAAAAAATCACGACTCTCATTTTAGCCAGAATCGTGCAGCTATGTGTATATATATATTTATATATATATATATATATATATATATATATATATATATATACACACACACACACATATATATATGTGTGTGTGTGTGTGTGTGTGTGTGTGTGTGTGTGTGTGTGTGTGTGTGTATAAAAGAAAGAGACCAAGTAACTGAGAGCAGACTGGAGATTTGAACATATTCCCCTTATGGCACACCAGATGTTTGACTGTTTCACATCATTTCTGCTTTTCTGTTCACATGCAGTAAATTCCTGCAGTGGGTCACATGACCACCCCCCCTCCTTTTTTTTTTTTTTTCAAGCGCTGCTCTTTTGTCAGGAGAATTCAGATCTTTTTGAGCTCTACATAATTTGAATGCAACAAGGGAACTGATGATACACATTTACTTTCCCGACCCCAGCCCTTCCTCATCAGGAAAATGAAACCAGCAATAAAGCTGAATTCTAATGAAGATGGATACTTCTGAAGTGTAATATAGGACTGCGGGAAGGTGGCAAACAACTTATGTTACAAGAAGTTGTCTAAACACAAACACTTGATAAAACTCAGGGCAAGATTCCAGGCTAACTTGTGCAGCAGTTGTGTTAAAGGGTTAGTTCACCCAAAAATAGATTTAATTCCTGAGACCGTTCATTTTCAGAACAAAAAATTTAGATATTTTAAATGAAGTTCGAGAGCTCCCTCATCCTCCATTGACAGAAACAGTCCCAAGAGGTTCAAAGTCTAGAAAAGTAACCAAAAACACTGTCAAAACACTGACTTCTGTGGTTCAACTTTGATCATATGAATTCGCCATATCTTCTATAGCAGTGTTTCCCAACCCTGTTCCTGAAGGCACATCGACAGTACATATTTTCAACCTCTTCCTAATAGGGATGGGAAGATTAACCGATATGTATCAATACGCGGTCATGCGCGTGCACGATGCAAGTGCATCGGTAGAGCAGCAGAGGATGAATGAAATTTTGGAAGCAAATCGAGATGCATCGGTTTTTGCGAGATGCATCGGTTTTTCTAAGATACAGCTTATATTTTTAATATAGAATGTATTTTTTATTTATTAACAAGTGTTGTCAACCTGTTTTTGGCGCATAATTTAATCGACCTACATAAAGTAAGCCTTAGCAACGGGCTTGCGGATGTGTACACTTACACTACAACTCAGTGTATCAGGTGTGCGGATGAAGCTAGTGGTGCGCCCTCAGAAAGCGCGAGAAGCAAAACAAACATTTTATTCCTCACTGAGTTTTAAATCTAAAGTATGGCAACATTATGGATTTAAGGATGGACGACATGACAGGACAGATGCAATTTGCAAAATGTGCCGCGCATCTGTAAAATACACGGGCAGTACGACTAATCTGATATCTCACTTGAAGCGGCGCCTCGGTGTTGTTGTGGAAGCATCTTCCAGTGTTCCTGCATCCCCTGCTTCAACTGTAGCTACCAGCTCCAAAAGTGGTGAGAAAATCATTGAAAGTTTTCTCCATGCGCAACAGTTCTGCTCGCTCTACGTCAATAACGAATGCTATTGCATTGTTCATCTGCAAAGATATTCAGCCCAGTGTCACGGAGAACGAAGGTTTTAAACACCTCCTGTTAATTTTTATTTATTTATATTTTTATTAGCCTGTTGTTTACAGTGATAGTGATGTTTCAAAGCAACATAACACTGCTAGTTCACAACCTTAAGTTTTGAATATTCAGTGGCACAATATATCTTTGTAAAACTTGTTTTCATAGTTGAAAGGTTAAATCACAATTCTTGTTGTGCAATGGTAAACCTTTATGTTGAAAGAGTGCAAATATATACATTTATAATATATATTGCACTTATACATTCTGTTTATCTTGAAAATACTTAAATAATATGTGCTATAGGTTCTAAAATGGCCCTCTACTGTAAACTGACACTCTGGCTCTGAGAGAAAACACAGTTTGTAAAAAAAGTCTTGGTTTTACTTGGTTAATAAATAATCAAACTCATTCAATGGCACAGCATCCTTTCTTACATCATCTCATAAACTTGATCTAATAAGTTAGTGCTGAATTATCGCATTGTATCGTGATATGGCTGTAAATCGTATCGTGTTGCATCGCAATGTCACAAATGTATCGCTAATATATCGGATCGTATTCTTTGTATCGAGATGCGTATCGGATCGGCATTATAGCTTAGATGCCCAACCTTACTTCCTAAACAAACATACCTGAATCGACTGATCAGAACATTAGAAGAGACTTAAAACCTGAAATGAGTATTTCAGATAAGGGAGACGTTCAAAATATGTACTGTTGGTGTGCCTCCAGGAACAGGGTGGGGAAACACTGTTCTATAGGTTGTCAGAATGCCACATTGATTTCTGCAATACGACATATTTTGATTATAGTGAGCACTGAGCAGTGCAACACATAAAACTGGCATTGCCCATAGTAAATGCACACCCTGACCTGAAATGCCATGGACTGTTTTTACAATGTTTTGGATCCTTTCTGGACTTTGAACTTGTCATGGTCATTGAAGGATGAGAGCGGTCTCAGATTTTATTAAAATATCTTCATACTGCATTTCGTTGCAATGTACATGTACATGTGTAATGACAATAAAGTTGAATTCAATCTAGTCTAATCTAAATGTCTTAGGAGATTGGAACAACATGAGGGTAAGTAATTAATGGACCCTTTTCAGAAGACTGCTATGCTGAGTTTGATCGTCATCACAGGGTTTATACATGCACAGTCTAATGAAAATCAAGGACTTTTAAGCACTTTTTCCAGCACCTATTTTTATTTTCAAGACTGGCATGCAACATATTGAACACCTAAATGTCTTCTTAGCAATTTATAAAAATATGCATAGGAATTATCTATCGATTTATACAAATAAAAACCATTAATAATAATAATAATAATAATAATAATACTTATTATTATTATTATTTTATTATTATTATTATTATTGTTGTATTATTATTATTATTATTATTATGTTATCATTATTGTCATTATTATTATTATTATTATTGTTATTGTTGTTATCATTATTGTTATTATTATTATTATTATTATTATTGTTGTTGTTGTTATTATTATTATTATTTTAATAATATAATAAACCTGCTCTAAATGTGCTTGTCATTTTTTTTTTTTTTGTTGATGATCACAGATAGAAAGAGAACAGAATATTTGTACTCAAATTAAAATACAATTACACTGCTAAAATAATAAACATTTTAGTAAATAATACTAATATTAGGTAAAAGTACAAATTACTCTTTTAAAAACAACTCTAAGTACTGGTTAGTTACTTTTGGGGAAAAAAAACAGATATCCATTATGGCCCTTTTTAAGTATGAACTCGTTTAAATGGTTTAATTGCTTAAATCACAAGGGTACATTTAGGAATTTGCACTATCAATCAATCAATCAATCAATCAATCAATCAATCAATCAATCAATCAATCAATCAATCAATCAATCAATCAATCAATCAATCAATCAGTCAGTCAATCAATCAGTCCATCCATCCATCCATCCATCCATCCATCCATCCATCCATCCATCCATCCATCTATCTATCTATCTATCTATCTATCTATCTATCTATCTATCTATCTATCTATCTATCTATCTATCTATCTATCTATCTATCTATCTATCTATCAATCTATCTATCCGCCCGCCCGTTCGTATATCTATGTATCTATCCACTAACATGAGCTAAATTATGACACAACTGTTTGTTTATAACAGTGAACAGTTAAAGCAGAATTTACATTAATTTTAAAGGGATAGTTTACCTAAAACTGACCCTTCGAGTGATTTCAAACCTTTATGAGATTCTTCATTCTCTTGAACACTCAAGAAGCTATTTTAAAGAAAGGAAAAAAGCCTGGAAAAACAAATACAAAATACAAATACAAATAGAGGTTTCCGGCTTTCTTCAAAACAGCTTCTTTTGTGCTCAACAGAAGAAAGAAAGTCAAACAGGTTTGAAACAAATATGGGTGAGTAAATGATGATATAATATTCAGTTTGGGGTGAGCTATCCCCTTTAAGTTAAGTCTGCACCATTTACTTTGTTATTTTATTATCATCACTGTTTAAGCTATAATACAATATGTATAACATATAGCGCTATACAAATAAATGACAATAAATTAAATTAAGTTCTCACCATCTTGACATCATCCTTCAAAGTGTGTTTGATGGGACTTGAGGATAGGGGTCTGGAGGGTGATGTATTGCTGAACAAGTTCTGCTTCCTGTAAAAGAGAAAACAATTCATATGGTCTTATATTAGCGCTTGTCCTTTGCAATATACTAAAATGGCTTAAAAATGTTTTAATATCTAAATGCGTAAGAGTCCAGATCCTCTAGTCTTTTCTATATGTTACCTGGAACTCCATTAACACATCTACAGGTATGTATAGAAGCTTAAAAAATTATTTAATACATGTTCGATTTTTCCCAGTGGAAGGGCATCGGCTGTGTAAAACATATCCTGGATTAGTTGGCGGTTCATTCCCCTGAAAAATAAGGGACTAAGCTGAAGGGAAATGAATGAATGAAAGTTAAATTGTTTCTGTGGTCATGTATAAAGCTACAGCAGACGTGCCACACACGCATGTCTGTTGGGGGCATTTATTATATATCATTTCCAGCGATATTCTGATCTCTTTGTTTGCGCAGATAGTCCCAGTTTGATCTGCTGAACTGATGCCACCAATGACAGCTTCAAAGGCTGAGACTCGTCTGACTAGATGTCGCTGATTTCGACAGCCATGACACATTTGTTTCACGGGCAAATTAAGAACGTGTTCCCGGGCTAATTATGAATGCTTAACGCAAATCTCAACTAATTAAACTAATCCCTTGTTAGTCGAATGATGAAGAGAGAGAGAGAGAGAGGATGTGATGACTATATGAAAGTCTCGACAAGTATTTGGGAGCACATACGCCCTCTTTTTCCCTCATTTTCTTTTTTCTGTGGTTTCATTTGGACTTACTATTAAGCTCTAGCCTAAAATAAACATCAAACAGCAGTTTTAAAAGAGCTTCTGTGAATTTTTTTTTTTTGCTGTCAATCACATCTGAGTACATGGCCTACTATCGTATATGACATAAATCACTCAAAGTAGGGATGTACCAAGCCAATATATAATAAATATCCATTGGGACTGAGCATTAATAACTGTTTGGGACCTGCTACATTTAACCTTACACGTAACACATATTATGCCAGCTGTAAATATGGAGTCAGAATAGACTCAAAAATAATTCACGCAAAAGACACGATGTACACATGCGTAGCCAAATTCACGTGCATAAAACCAAATTCACGTGCGTAAAATATTTATTTATATTCACGAAAAAATTTCACATGCACAAAATAAAAATACATTTTCATAAAATACGTTTCACAAATGCAAAACACCATTTGCAAATGTATACGAGTGTACAAAAAGTTTTGAATGTTTAACTTGATTGAAACGAACTCTGGAGCGGATCGATTGTAGTGAGAAAGCAAAATGATCCGAGCCCGGCTATATCACAGTGTATTATGGATATGTAATAGGCATATATGGCTATATGAAGAGAGAATTGTGAGTAGGACGGGAAGTCATTCCTACCGGTAAATGTGCGTTTCATGGTAAATACGAAAGTGAAAGCATGCTAAACTATTAACGAGAGCTGTTTATCCGATAGGAACATTGATCAAACTGCAGTCTTGCCAAGGGCTCTGCATGAGAGAGTCTTACCTCTGATTTATATTTGGTGATGATGTCTGTGGATGTCAAGATTCAAAATAAACGTGCCGGTTTCCACTTATAATGTCTTATTGTCCATTGCTATAAATTAAAATAAGGACGCATGACAGTTGAGCGGGACTTTGCAAAATAAACCTTGAAACTTTGACCAATGTAAGGTGGGTTAACTCACACATGACTTGTTTTAGCTCTTTTAGTTCGTTTAGAAACTTTGCCGTGTGAAAGCGAACCGCACCAAGAACAAAGAGCCACACTGTAACAATTTTAATCCCTGTTTTGGAACAAATGAATTGATTCACAGGTGTTGTACCTCCCTTAAATGCTACAAATGTGACTTTGAATACCATTTTACGTGACATTTATTGCCATACTGAAAGCAGCAGCAGATAGTTCACCTCAGATCTTGAAAATAAAATAAGCATAGGCTATAGTTTGCACTGTGACTAGAGCAGCTTATCGAGAGCAATACAAAACAGACATTCGGACACGGAACGCATATCTTCAAAGGAGAATAGCTGACTTTAGCATTGTTTTTCAGATGAACAAATAAGTTTACTTAGAATGTTTTTTAGGGCTCGAAATTGCGACCATTTTGGTCGCATATGCGCCCGAAATTTACAATAGTATCTGGATGCAGCCTTTATGATGCAAGCCGAGACTGCATCACTCAGCGATGCAATGTCAGAAACAATGCACTCGAATGGAGCTAGTGACGTCACTGTGACGGGTAGGGTTAGGGGTGGGGTTAAGTGAGCCAATTAAAAAGCATTGGATGCAGCCCAGATTGCACTGCACCTGGTCTGCAGCCAGACCCCTCTCGAAATTTAAGCTATGCGAGAATTTGTGCGACTGCATATAATGGTTGTAGTGCGACCTATTTTATTTAATTTTTTTCTAAAAACATGCTGAATCACTTTTCCATGCCACTATATCAGTTCATATCAGCTGTCAATCACTCAAGACTTCCCGCTGTCAGATGACAGGCAGCTTTTGTTACCGCGGCGAATGCAAACGACTGAAGAAGAGTGAAAAGTACACCTAATGTCGGTGCGTTGCATTCACTGCGTTTTCAACGCAAATGTTCGCTAAATGTAAAATCTAACACCATCGCCAAAGAAGCTCGCCTTTACTAAGTTTAAACTGATGCGGCTTATAACAAAAAACAGTATTGCGCCAGTGGTCATCGGAAGAATCCAGCTCTACCCCCCTCATATATTGGGTCGGCTGACTCGCCTGCTTTTTTCCACAAACACAGAGAAGAAAATCAGTGCATAATGACACTGAGCATCTAAAATGACACAAACCGAAACCAAAACTTTTAAAAGTGAGACTTTTCTTCCTTTCTTTTGTCCGTTCTTTCTTAAGTTGTATATTATTTTTCTGTTTAATCACTGATGACTGCTTTGCAGCTTTCAGCCTTAAAGTAAATGGTTCATTATAATTTTTCGTTTGTTTTTGTATTTATTAAATTGACATGCATATAAAAAACAATAGTACAAAATAAATATTTCTTACCGCAATGCTTCATTTGGGTTTGATGCAAACCATCAATTTATTTTTCATAAAGTAACAGTAGGACATGCGCATTCAGGGCAGCATGGTCATATGAAATGTAATTCATTGTTAATATTATTGACATCATCGTCATCATAAATATATTATATTTTCATTTTGGAATTATTGCACAAATATATAGGGCTCTATTTCGACGGTCCATGCGCAGAGCGTAAAACGCAGGGCGCAAACGCTTTTAGGGCGTGTCAGAACGCATTTTTGCTAATTTAAGGACGAGAAAATCCGCTTTGCACCGTGGCGCATGGTCTAAAAGGGTTGAGTTTATTTTCTTAATGATTTATAGGTGTGTTTTGAGAATAAACCAATTAGAGTCTCATCTCCCATTCCCTTTAAGAGCCAGCTGCGTCGCGCCATAAGCGCATTTGCTATTTACAGGACGTAAAGTAAGTCTAAGTGGAAAAAATGAGCATTTCACTAGCAAACAGTTAACAGTTTTTTAACAGAAATCTACTGCGTGAGAATGAGAGATAATGGATCTACTTTCACTTTCGCTCTTGGATAGGAAAACCTTTACGCACAGACATCATTTAGTCTATAAATAATTAATTTTGTTTGTTAAGCGCAAAGATTCGTTTTAAAACTATCTCTAAATTCAGTTCTAATTTCCAGCAAACGAATAAATGAACAATAATAACAAAATGTGCTCAAAAACCTGAGTTATATCCTAAAACACATGCTGTGCCCCATATGGTCTAAAACCTGACAGGTGGGCAAATCTAAGCTTGTTTTTAATAAAACAAATATACATATGGATATAATAAATAATACTGCTAATAATAATAACATTATACAAAAGCAAATTGTTATGAATGAACTGAAAAAGCCTTCCGAGATGAAGAACACATAAAAGCAGTGATTTTTCATATTTATGTAGGCAAGAAAATAATATGTTTTGTAATATTTTAATCCTTTATATTTATATCCTATATCTATTCTTATTATATCCTATATATATATCCTTAATATTTACATTTTTTCATATGTAAAGATATTTGCTTATTGCTCTCTTGTGCGTATTAAGCAGTGCACCGGAGTTTAGACCAGGTTTGTTTTGGTCTAATGAAAAATCTATTATAGTTTCTCAAAATACCAACGCGCCAGCAGTGCGCCTCAGAACGCCTTCCTTTTTAGACCAGAACGCCTATGGGCGCACAAATGAGCGCTTATGCATTTGCTATTTAAACAGCGTAGCGCAATGCCTCAAAACGACTCTTGCGCCAAGCTAAAACTAGCAAAAGACTACTGCGCCACGCCTTGCACCACATTGCGCCGGGTGTATGATAGGGGCCTATCATCACAGCATTAGTTAGATAGTTGTTTCTGGATTTCGTTAGTCTTAATTGATGTTGTTTTCAAATACAATAAATCCCTTATTATACAGTTTGCAGTGGTGCTCATTCATTTTTGGTGGGTGCTCCTAAATTTTTTTCTGGTGCTCCTAAATATTTGAAGTTAGGAGCACCGGTGCTACCACGTAAAAAAGTTAATTTCGAGCCCTGTTCTTAAATACATGCAAACATATTATGGCATGTACATATAGCACCTTTAAGCAGTATGCAGTTATGAGATGTAGTGCAGCATGCTAACCAGAAGGGGGCTGTAAGGCAACAATATGTATATGGCTCAGTGTTTGACCACTACATCAAAGAACAGATCTAAAGGCGAACAGCAGCTAAATCTGCTGGACTTCATGCAAACTACTCACACACAAACATGCACACACACACACACACACACACACACACACACACAGAATCTACCTTCCCTTTGAGCTGCGAGATGAGGGCCAGCCATTGTGATTGGCGCCTGGCCGTTAACAGGTGGATGGGGATAATTGAATCAGATGAAAGTGCACGATCAAAGAGCAAAAGGGGGACGATCATGGAGGTGCTGCTGCCCCGCGGCCTGATTAAAGCCCGCGTCCTGACCTGCAGCTGCTCAGTGTGGGACATGTCCACTTAAAAACACAAGGCCAAAGCGTTCACGCGTACTTGACTCAAACCCAGGACTCTGGAGCACATCTGATGTCTCTTATAGCCGTAGCTGTCGCATTTGGCAATGGCTGGAGACTCTGGCTTACGTTTTGGGTGAACACATAAAACTCGGAGAGACAGAGGGGAAGGTTCACATGAGGAAACAATGGCAGCCGGGTCTTTAGATGATCTGAACAGCATGCGAGTGCTGACCTACTGCCACAAGGGTTTTGCTGTGTGGTTGTTTGGGTGTTTTGAGTTGGTTGCTAGATAGTAGGCTGAACAATTAACCATTTAACCACTTAAACTCTGCTGCTATTTTGGGATTTCCACCTGGATTTTGCCTACCCAAATTTAAAAGCTTCCCAAATCCACATGCAGAGGTGTAAATGCAAAAATTTGGTATCACTTTAAAAAAAAAAAAAACTTTGAATTTTCATAAAACACTATTGAAAGTGTTTAAAATAACTGTATATGTCGCCTGTGTTATAATAAACACCTTAAAGAAGAGGCGCTTTTTGTATATATATTTTTTTTATAAACTCAAATTTGAAAGTGTACCTTTTAAGTTCTGTGTGGTCTAGCGTGCTGTGATTAATTTTAGTGGTTCCTGCACATGTCTGTAATCATAGGAAAAAAGAAAAATGTCTCTACCATAATCTATGCAAAAGTTATTGTATTCCAACTGATGAGAGGTGCTGTACAAGCCACAGAGACCGATCCTTGTTTACATATTTCACTATTCTTTTGTTTGATCAAACATAATTCACTGTGTTTGGAACACATCAGACATATAAAAGGATTACTTATGCACATCACCTCAAAAATAGAGGAGAATGGCCCTGAAGGGCACAGCATAAGGTAAGAGATGACAGCTGTTTGTGCTATCTGGGGCTGCTTATTGATCATGAATGTATTGTTTACATTTCTGCGCCATGGAAACACCACAATTCATTCAACAACTGTTTGACATATGAATATAATTCAGTAAAAAGAATGCTAAAACTGTATGAGCACCGGCAAGAGCTTTCATTTGAGCTATAACTTGTACATGTGTCATTTGAAAAAATATGAAAATGAACCAATGTAAAATACCTAGCTCGGGTATCCAAAATACTGTGCATTTAAGTGTAAATAATTTTTGTACAGTAGAAAAAAAACCAAAGTGATGCATATGTGCATAAAATATAGATTCTACACTTTCAAATGACACCACTTACGGGGGTCTGGTGCAACGCTAGCCCTTTAAATCTGAAAGCAAAAGTCGATGACGTCACGGACCCGGTACCGGGTCCGCAGAGTTTAAGTGGTTTAAAGACCAAAATTTTTATTTACCAATCCATGTTACCTTAATTAGAAATGGACGCAATTTGCATTTGCTTATTAAACTTTTTTTGTTTTTTTTTAATCACAGCTGTACTAAAACCATGTTTGACTATAAGAGAGCATTACTGTAAGGTTGAAAGAGCTTCAGCCTTTAGTATATTTGTCAACTAGTATTATTATCCTAGTTCTGTGTTACAAATAGTGTACCAAATTCCAGTATCGTGACAACAGTAATTACAAACTTTTAAATAGTCACAGAAGTACAGTTTTATATGTTCATAATTTGGGTTTAAACCTTGACGTTTTTAGTATTATGATTAAAATCATGTTTTAAAAACAACCTGATGTTTCAAATGGAGGTTCTAGAAGCAACATTGTTTAGAATTTTAATTCTGAGGCAAATGTCAAATCCCAAAAGACTTTTCAATGACTAAGAATCTTAATTATTATGACCTATAATGAAATTGTAGCTTGTAATTTGTAATATATATATATATATATATATATATATATATATATATATATATATATATATATATATATATATATATATATATATATATATATTAGGGCTGCATGACATTGGTAAAATCTATCATTGCAATATTATTTTTTTCAATTTTGCAATTTATATTGTGATATGAATTCAATTTGTCCAGATGACTTAATATTTCTATTTCGAAAGAAAATGTTAGATCGATTTGGATGATTTTGCAGTGGGAGTGCATCTCCATCCAATCGAATAAACAGTCTGTAAACTTTTTGGGGTCCCCTGACACATTCTCGTTGTTGTCTGTGCTATTTGCAGTGCATTTCTGTATTTGCATGTGTTGTGAGTAATTTCATGAATTGCAATCTATTAATATAATAAATTTAAAAAAAGATACAGTTGAAATGAATTGTTTTAGCATGTCCTGAGTCAAACAGCATATACGTACAATAACTGAATGATAAAAATAATTTTATAAAATTAATAGTTAATTTCACAAATGGTACAATGTATTGTCCCTGAATGCTTTTAAAGCCACTAAACATTTACAGGCATTAAAAACACATGTAAATAATAAAGTATAATGCAAACTCAACATTGCATATCCTAGGATGTGACTTTATATATAAATTAGGGTTGCACGATATTGGAAAAATTTAACATAGTAATATTATTGCGATGTGAATAAATTTTCACCATATGACTTAATTTCTCTATTTGGGAAATAAAATGTATTATTTTAAATCTCCATAAAATCTAATAAACAATCTATAAAATATTTGGAGTCCCATATATATATATATATATATATATATATATATACATATATAATGAAACTAAAGAGACAGTAGTTGTTTAATTTTATTGATGATTCCTAATATGAAATGTAATCATAAGCTTGGAGAATTTGATGTTACCCCATTCAAACAAATACTGCCCGCAAGGCATTTCAAAGATGGCGGCCGAGTGAAATGACTTGCCTTAAAGGGACTTTGATATATATTATAAATTACCTTTAAATTAGACATTCAATGTCTGAAATAGACCTTGAAGTTTCATGATATTGCTTCACCAATAGGTGGCAACAAGCAGCCATTAAAAATGTATTTGTCACTAAATAACTTGTTTTAATACTTGTTTTATTCTGGGTGGTCGTAATAGTGTGGTTAAATTTCTATTTCTCTCTTTTAATGTCATTTAAATTTAAAGTCATTCACATTATAGCTTGTGGCTCAAAATGTGGATTGTAAAAGCTTTGATGCGTACTTTGTTAAGCTATTCTTTTTTTTAATGGCACTATGTATTTCTTTGTTTCTTAGTCTTTGCCTCATTGTGCATGGTTTGGTTTAGGGTGTAGTGAAACATCAATTTATATCAATTTACTTATTTACTTATTTATTAATTTACAAATTTATTTACCTATTTATTTACACACACACACACACACACACACACACACACACACACACACACACACACACACACACACATATATATATATTTATTTATTTATTTGCTTGTTTATTAATAAATTAATTTATTTACCTATTTATTTACACATATAGATTTATTTATTTACTTTATTTATTTATGTATTTACTTATTTATTAATTTACTTATTTATTAATTTACTTATTCATTATTTAATTGTTTACTTATTTACTTATTATTTTGCAGCAATGAGAATGCTGGCCACCAGTCTTTAAACTGATAAATGTTTTAGAATTACAGGTTTATAGAAACATAATAGCAATAACTCAACAAACACCACTAATGATCTGAATTTCACAAATATTCATTCTTAATAATTCAGAAAACAACTGAAGCTCTTTTTGAACACACATCAGCAGATCTCTGTGAACGTGTCACTGATCCCAAGTCAAGCACATAAAACACTTGGTTAAAATCAGCATATATATTATACTTCTTTAAGAGAAGACCACCATCGTGTGGACAAACATGGAACTGTCAAACAACTTCACAAAGGATTTTTTTATCTTGTGCCATTATTTCCATGACAATTATTCAAGATATTATGACGATAATATTACAAGAAAAGCCATAACAGTAAATACAATGACCTAAATTTTTACTTGTATGAAAGATTTTAATTAAAAGTTATCTTATATATTTATTCATTTAGTTACTTATTTATACTTATTTGTTTGTTTATTTACTTAATTATTTATATATTTACTTATTTATTCATTTGCTTATTTAATAATTTATTTATTTATCTATTTATTCACTTATTTATATATTTACTTACTTATTTATTTATTTACTAATCTATTTATTTATTTATTTATTTATTTACTTATTCGTGTATTTATTACTTTACTTATTTATTTACCCATTTATTTACTATTGTTTTATATATATTTATTTATTTACTTGCTTATACTTATCTAGTTAATGAGAATGCTAATGCTTCATTTATCTATTTATTCACTTATTTACTTATTTATATATTTACTTATTTATTTATTTATTTACTAATCTATTTATTTATTTATTTACTTTTTCGTGTATTTATTACTTTACTTATTTATTTACCTATTTATTTACTATTGTTTTATGTATATTTATTTATTTACTTGCTTATAATTTTCTTGTAATGAAAATGCTAGCCACCTACTTCTTTGAACGGGTAAAGTTTTAGAATTACAGGTTAATAGAGAGTGGATATCTCTTGCATCATTCCACAAATAAGAAAATGAATATAAACAAATCTCTCCATGAAAGCCTTCATAATATACATAGGATACAAACAGTTTCCTTCACTTTTCCCCATTAGAGAAGTTTTTTTTTGTAATGTTTGGGACTTGTAGAGCTGCGCATCGATGGATTTGCTCTTCAGTGTTTGGACTCGCAGCAGTGAATATTAAAACACATTGAACTGAACTGAGCTAATCTTAACTGAACTGAACTTAAACGCTGAATACTGAACTGACATTGTTTCAATTCACTATAATCTTCTATGTGAAGCTGCTTTGACACAATCTACATTGTAAAAGCTCTATACAAATAAAAACGAATTAAATTGAATTGAATTGTTCTATTTGCTGAGCATTGTATATACATGAATATATAACAAATATTTCTTAAGTTACAAACATTATAATTTAGGGATGTAACAATATTGTAAATACCGTCATACTGCAATAGTGATTTTTTTTAATATTACCGTAGGCGCATGACTTAATAAAACTATATTTCTGTGAAAAGTTTGCTTAGGCGAATGAAGCGAACGGGAGGTAGCGGGAACTACAGTTCCCCTTCGGTTGGGGAACTTCAGTGCCATGAATGGGAGGATTCGGATCAGAAGCCGCTTATCTGGAGAGTATTGAACGGGCCAATGAATGAAATTAATTGGCAGCGTAAGCTTGCGCAGGTGTGCGACATCTGCAATTATCTCAGCATATAAGCACACCTGAAGCCAGCAGACGCCATCCTTTTCGCTTCAGATCCTTTCTGAGTGAGTCGATGAGGGTTCCTCTTGCTGATCAGCACTTCAGAGCGAACGAGTGTGTCTCCCGGTCCAGAGTGGGTCTTCGCGGTGGCAGACGGTCGAGCTGGGTTACTCCCTTGCCTGCGGTTCTTTGGGTCCGGTCCTCCAGAGCGGTGCGTATAGTTGCAACTTTCCTAAAAGAGCAACACAGTCGTGCAGCACGTCCTTTTCAGGATGGCGCTCCGACTGTGCGTTTCTGGATGCGGGGGTTTCCTGTCTCCGGATGATGGACACGATCACTGCATTGCATGTTTGGGGGTCCAGCATGTTAATGCGGTGCTCGCGGGCGGTTCATGTCGTCATTGCGATGCCATGACCGTTGCACAGCTAAGATCGCGGCTAACTTTCGCAAGAGAGCGAGCCACCCCAGTTGCCTCCTGCTCTAAAAAAGCAGCGGGCGCTCGGGCAGATCTGAGGGTTTCAGCGGGAGCTAATCCGCCGCCCACGGGCTCGCGGACCTCTCGCTCCTCACGGCGCTCCATCCAAGCTTCGGGTGGTGAGAGTGATCCGTCTAACCAGATGGTAGCTCTCACACTCGCTGACACCGGAGATCAGATGTCCTCCGCGGCATCGGAGGGTGGGCTTTCACTGTCCGACGAAGATCCGGACCCGCTCGCCCCCTCCGGGCAGGTGAGCGCTGTCAAATCGGATCCTGAAGCGGACATGTTAGCCGTGCTTTCCCGGGCTGCTTCGGCCGTGGGGTTGGAGATGGTTTATCCCCCAGCTCCGCGGCCGGACCGACTAGATGGGTGCTACGTAGAGGACCAGAAGGCGAAGCCTTCGAAGCCTCTCGTCCCCTTCTTCCCGGAAGTGCACAGTAGGCTCACGCAGTCCTGGAGGGCACCTTTCTCTGCCCGTGCTGCGAGTGCCTCCGCCCTCACCGCCCTTGACGGCGGAGCTGCCAGGGGGTATGAGGCGATCCCGTCAGTGGAGCGCGCTATCGCGGTCAATCTTTGTCCGCGCGGCGCCTCTACGTGGCGGGGTTTGCCCCGCCTCCCGTCCAAAGCCTGTAGGTTGTCTGCCTCCCTCGGAGCCAGAGCTTATAAGGCTGCGGGCCAGGCTGCTTCTGCTTTGCACGCGATGGCCACCTACCAGCGCTACCAAGCGCAGGCGCTGGCCGAGCTGCACGAGGGCGGGTCCAACCCAAGCTTATTACATGAGCTGCGCACCGCGACCGACTATGCTCTTCGGACTACTAAGTCCGCCGCGTGTGCGCTGGGGAGGACGATGTCCACACTTGTGGTTCAGGAACGCCACCTCTGGCTAAACCTGGCCGATATGCGCGATGTTGACAAAGTTCGCTTTCTTGACTCGCCCATATCCCAGGCTGGCCTGTTCGGCGACACCGTCGGTGAATTCACCCAGGAATTCAAGGCGGTGAAAGAGCAGTCGGATGCGATGGGCAATGTCATCTATCGGCGTGGCCGTAAGCCCGCTCCGCCCGCCGAGCCATCCACCTCCGCTGTTCCTCGCCGAGGGCGCCCGCCAACGAGTGCTGCCCCGCCCCCGCCTGCGCCTCCGGCCAAGCGGGCGCGGCGTTCACCTCGAAAGCAGGCAGCCCCTCCTGCCCAGGGCGCCGTTAAGTCCGGTAAACGGACCGCGAAGCGTCCCTGAGACAGGCCATCCGGAGAAGAGGAAACTTGCTCTTTCCCCGCTGGAGGGCGGGGCCCCGATAACAACGGTACTTTTCAGTGCCACCAAAACATCAGTAAAAGAGCACTTTTTCCCTTCCCCGGATGTGACTGCACGAGTTCTGCCAGTCCGGGACGCGCTGCCTTCCGGCTCGCAGACTCTACGTGCTTCGCCAGTGGCTCACGAGCGCTGGGGGGGGGGTCTCCCTTCCCTCAGCCCTCCAGCCCCCTCTCCGGAGTCAGGATGCGGAGCCAGAGCGAATCGCTCTCCTCCAGCTCTTCCGCGGGACCCTCGTGCTTCCCGGATCAGCACACCCACTCCGCGCTGCCCCACCGCTGGTACGTCAGCGATTGTAGCGATGACTCCATTAGCGAGGGCTCTGCCTGCCTGGTTAGCGCGGGCCAGCCCCTCGCGGTGGCTCATACGCACAATCAGACTCGGTTACGCGATTCAGTTCGCGAAACGGCCCCCCAAGTTTACGGGCGTGTATTTCTCCAGGGTCAACCCCCTGTCCGCCCCTGTCTTGCGAGAGGAGATTGCTGCCCTCCTGGCGAAGGGTGCAATCGAGCCGGTTCCTCCAGCCGAGATGGAGAGTGGGTTTTACAGCCCATACTTCATCGTACCCAAAAAGAGCGGTGGGTCACGGCCAATCCTAGATCTGCGCGTTTTGAACCGCTGTCTGCACAAGCTGCCGTTCAGAATGCTCACGCAGAGGCGCATTCTCCAATGCGTTCGTCCTCGGGATTGGTTTGCAGCCATAGACCTGAAGGACGCGTATTTCCATGTCTCCATTCTTCCACGCCACCGCCAATTTCTGCGGTTTGCGTTCGAGGGTCGAGCGTGGCAGTACAAGGTCCTCCCCTTCGGGCTCTCTCTGTCTCCGCGGGTCTTCACCAAACTCGCGGAGGGTGCCCTAGCGCCCCTTCGGCTCGCGGGCATTCGCATACTCAATTATCTCGACGACTGGCTGATTTTAGCCCACTCGCGGGAGCAATTGATTATGCACAGGGACAAGGTGCTTCGGCATCTCCGCCTACTGGGGCTTCAGGTCAACCGAGAAAAGAGCAAACTCGCCCCCGTGCAGAGGATTTCTTTTCTCGGGATGGAGCTGGACTCGATCACCATGGTAGCGCACCTCTCCGAGGAACGCGCTCGCCTGTTGCTGAACTGTCTGAGGGAGCTCGACAGCAAACTAGTGGTCCCACTGAAGTTCTTTCAGAGGCTCCTGGGGCATATGGCATCCGCAGCCGCCGTCACGCCGCTCGGGTTGCTCCATATGAGACCACTTCAGCACTGGCTTCACGATCGGGTCCCCAGACGCGCATGGCACGCGGGCACACACCGGGTCTCGGTTACTGCGCTGTGTCGCCGCGCCCTCAGCCCTTGGAACGACCCCTCGTTCCTACAGGCCGGTGTGCCTCTAGGACAGGCGTCCAGCCATGTTGTTGTTTCAACAGACGCTTCCAACACGGGTTGGGGGGCCGTGTGTCGCGGGCATGCGGCTGCGGGCCTCTGGAAGGGTGCCCAGCTGCATTGGCATATCAATCGCCTAGAGCTGTTGGCAGTGTTCCTCGCTCTCCACCGCTTTTTACCGGTGCTGGAGCGGCAACACGTGCTGGTCAGGACGGACAGTACGGCGGCGGCGGCGTATATCAACCGCATGGGGGGTATGCGCTCTCGCCGCATGTCTCAGCTCGCCCGCCGTCTGCTCCTCTGGAGTCACCCGCGGCTGAAATCGCTGCGCGCCATTCACGTCCCAGGCACGCTCAATCGTGCAGCCGATGCGCTCTCACGACAGCTGTTACGCCCTGGAGAATGGAGACTCCACCCCGAGTCTGTTCAGCTGATATGGGCGCGATTCGGGGAGGCCCAGATCGATCTGTTTGCTTCCCCCGAGAACGCTCACTGCCAGTTGTTTTTTTCCCTGACCGAGGGCTCTCTCGGCACGGATGCACTGGCCCACAGCTGGCCTCGGGGCATGCGCAAGTATGCGTTTCCCCCAGTGAGCCTGCTCGCGCAGTTTCTGTGCAAGGTCAGGGAGGACGAGGAACAGGTTCTGCTAGTTGCGCCCCTTTGGCCCAACCGGACCTGGATATCAGAGCTCTCACTCCTCGCGACGGCCCTCCCCTGGCGGATCCCTTTGAGAGAGGACCTACTCTCTCAGGGACAGGGCACCATCTGGCACCCTCGCCCCGATCTTTGGAACCTCCACGTGTGGTCCCTAGACGCGAGGAAGACTTAGGTAACCTACCGACTGCAGTGGTTAATACCATCACTCAGGCTAGAGCCCCCTCCACGAGGCGCGCCTACGCCCTGAAGTGGAGTCTATTCACTGAATGGTGCGTCTCTCGCAGAGAAGACCCCCGAAATTGCCAGATTAGTGTTGTGCTCTCTTTCCTTCAAGAGAAGTTGGACAGCAGGCTGTCGCCCTCCACTCTCAAGGTTTACGTGGCCGCCATCTCCGCTTATCATAGCGCGGTAGCTGGCGGCACCGTGGGAAAGCATAACCTGGTCATCCAGTTCCTTAGGGGTGCTAGGCGAATTAATCCATCTCGCCCCCCTCTCATGCCCTCTTGGGATCTCGCCCTCGTTCTCACGAGTCTGCGATCCGATCCCTTTGAGCCACTCGAATCAGTATCTCTAAGATTTCTGTCCCTGAAGACAGCTCTGCTGGTTGCGTTGGCCTCCATCAAGAGGGTCGGGGACCTGGAGGCATTTTCGGTCAGTGACTCGTGCCTGGAATTCGGGCCGGATTACTCTCACGTCATCCTGAGACCCCGCCCCGGTTATGTGCCCAAGGTTCCTACCACCCCCTTTAGAGATCAGGTAGTGAACCTGCAAGCGCTGCCCCCGGAGGAGGCAGACCCAGCCCTTTCTTTACTTTGTCCAGTTCGCGCTCTGCGCATTTATGTGGACCGTACTCAGAATTTTAGATCATCTGAGCAGCTCTTTGTCTGTTATGGCCGTCGGCAGCAGGGAAGTGCCGTATCGAAACAAAGATTATCCCACTGGATTGTGGATGCCATTTCACTCGCTTATTCGAGTCGAGGTCAGCCGTGTCCCCCGGGAGTACGTGCACACTCCACTCGGAGCGTTGCATCCTCTTGGGCGCGTGCACGCGGCGCCTCTCTAACAGACATCTGTAGAGCTGCGGGCTGGGCGACACCCAACACATTTGCAAGGTTTTACAATCTGCGAGTGGAGCCGGTTTCCTCAAGGGTATTAGGTAACCCTTTGGTGATTGAGGAGACAACTCGGTAGGGTGTTGAAACACGCTTGCTGCGCCATTCTCCCTAACACGGAGGTACGTGCGCCTTTTTTATCTGTCAGTAAAGTTCCCCGTCAGGTGAGCCCTGCAGATTCCTCCGTGGCCCCCAGCACTGACTCAGCGGAGGAGTCACTTGCTGGCCCACTACGTTGTAGGTCTGCCCGCTGGTCAGCCCGCGTTTTGGGTATAGGTGCCTGCTATGCGTGATCCCCACTAGGCGATCCCATATGCTTATTCCGCCACGGTTAAGTCCCCCCCCCCAGGCGGACCCGTGTCTTCCCTCTCCGCTAACCACTCTTTTGCTATGCGTACTCCCCCTTTTTAGGGCTAGTCCATAGGTAAATTCTGCCATCTATCCCCCCCTTGGGTAACGGATGGCCTCCGCAGCGTCCTCCCTATCGGGATTGCACGCTTCCCAACGTACTGTCGTATTTCCTAGAATTATCTAGATGCTCACGACTTCCCAAAAAATATATCTAAATCCGTAAAACTTCTGTTGAAGTAGGATAAATTAGGGCCAGGGACACATTGGAGGACCGCGCCCCCCATGATGTGGGTGCGTCACGCTTGCTTGACTATCTCCTCATCGGGGGTGTTGGTAAGGTGCAGTCATTATGGCGCTTTCCATATTCTCCCATTCATGGCACTGAAGTTCCCCAACCGAAGGGGAACGTTCGAGGTTACAGAAGTAACCCTTCGTTCCCCGAGGAGGGGAACGGAAGTGCCATATTCCGTCGCCATGATGACTGTCCCTTAGCTGTTTGAAAGTCTCTTCAGCTTAAAAGGATGGCGTCTGCTGGCTTCAGGTGTGCTTATATGCTGAGATAATTGCAGATGTCGCACACCTGCGCAAGCTTACGCTGCCAATTAATTTCATTCATTGGCCCGTTCAATACTCTCCAGATAAGCGGCTTCTGATCCGAATCCTCCCATTCATGGCACTTCCGTTCCCCTCCTCGGGGAACGAAGGGTTACTTCTGTAACCTCGAACGTTCCCATCAGCCTAGGCCTGGCCATTATCCTTTGCGGTCTGTTGTCACTACAGATCCAGTAATGCAGAAATGGAGTGTGTCGCTAGTAGCGATGAAGAAAAAGAGCTGGAAATGATGGAACCTAAAGCGGGTTTTAAATCGGATATGTGGAAGCATTTCGGTTTCTTTCGAAAAAGATATGAGAAAGGAGAAAAGGTGACAGACAAAGAAAAAAACGGTATGCAGGCACTGCCAGACTGTTGTGAAATATAAGTCGGGGAATACGACTAAAAACAGTCATGGGGACTACAGAACACAGCACACTTGTTAGATTAATGCAGACATTGATTTGTACCGCAAAGAGACCTCTATCTCACTCATGGCTTGTCCTCTCAAGTGGTGGAAAGACAATGCACAACGTTACCCACTGCGGTCAACCTTGGCTAAATCATATCTCTCTGTCCCAGAAACCTCAGTCCCAAATGAGAGGTTTTTTTTTTTTTTTACATTTATATTTAGTCATTTAGCAGACCCTTTTATCCAAAGCGACTAACAAATGAGGACAAGGAAGCAATTTACACAACTATAAGAGCAACAATGAATAAGTGCTTTAGGCAAGTTTTAGGTCTGTAAAGTCTAAGAAGGAAAGCATTAGTAAATTTATTTATTTATTTATTTATTTTTTATTTATTTTTATTTTTTTTTTGAGTACAGTTAGTGGTATATCCAGAGAGGCAATTGCAGATTAGGAAGTGAAGTGGAGACTAAATAGTTGAGTTTTCATCAGAATTTTCTGTTGCAGGGGACATGCCCAGAGATCCCAGCTTCTACCAGATCATAGTTATATGATAGTTTTCCTTAAAAAACCTATCTATATCTAAGTGAGTGATTAAATGTTTAATGTGATGAGTTTTCAACAATACTAAGTTGAAACTATTTTTTTTTATATGGTTTAATAGTTTTTTGTTATTAAAATTGAAAAATTAAAGTTCCTGTTTCAAAACTTACAGATAGATGGCTAATTTGTATGTCATTGATATGTTCACTGCTAAGGTAAATAAACACTTTTGGCACTTTTTTCGAGTCTTTTCACTAGTTTTGTTTTTCCTGTAAATTATTCTATAAATACCGTACCGTGCCATTCATACCTAGGTATTATCGTACCGTGAAATTCTGATACCGTTACATCCCTATTATAATGTCTTGTGCCTGAATGCTTTAAACTGGCTTGAAATGCTCAGGCCCTAAAAACACACACAAATGATAAATTAATTGTTGATTAAAGGGTCACGAAACACCAAAACACATTTTTTGAGCTGTTGACAGTCGTATGTGTGTCCCACACTGCTAAAAACACTAATAGGACACCTATATTTCACTAAAAAGTGTAAATTGGTTGTTTTTGCGTTATTTCAAGCAAATTCGTACTTCCTGTTTGAAACTAATTTTTGAAGCTGCGTCACGGCCATGACATAATAGTGTGTATTCCAGCGTGCAGACTGGGCGTCTGTGCCAGAGTGTGTCTTATTACGTCTTACAGTGTGATACATTAATGCATGAGTAAGGCTTGGTTCAAACCAATCAGCGCGCTCTATTGTGCAACTTCATTAATATTCATTTGTGTCACCGTGCTTACACCACAAAGACGCCACGTTGTGTTGGCAAAACAAGCGTGAAGTGTTGCTTTTATGGTTTGCTGCCGTTAAGTTTCGTTTTCATTTTCTCTCTGTGAGAGCTTATCTGGATCACGTGTGGATTACAGTGTACGCGATGCTCGACAACAATAACTTACGTGTCTAAGGGGGATTATTGTTTACCTGAGAGCTGTTCTCATCTGCAAACCCTGAAATCTGGATTCGCTTGTAGTATTCTCTCCATATAGACGCGGCTCTAGTTGCTGGTGATTGTCCTGTCTCTACAGATTTGGTAAGTGAGCGACCAGTGCTCTTTGTTTATTCAGTTTGTTCGTATCGAATTAAGTTAACTATTGCACTGAGTGCAGAAATGTTAGCACCGCATTTTGTGACCGGAATAACACACGCAGCTTTCTGACACTACCTGCCGTATGCATCTAAGTTTCCGGGAAATGCGGAGTTTTTTTTTCTCTCATTCGCCGTGCGGTATCAAACATTGCATGAAAAATACACGCTTAGATCAGTTCCTCGAATCAAATATCTCATTTGTCGCGAGAGGCATGAATGAATTCCCTGAATGAAAGAGCCAAACTGCAGTTAAAGTCCACCATTTAATAATTTGGCAAATAATTCGACTACAGATGTCCATGTAGGTTAAACACCATCACTTTCTTCTGTCTGTGTGGGTGTGTATTTTGACTCTGAAACTCGCGCGTGCACAAATAGACACTCCCACACCATCCCACTTTAGTTCCTCCGACACTCCCCCCTAAACAGAGCTGGACACGCCCACTTTTCTGACTTTTTCCAAAGTAGAGGTGTGAAAACACCCTGCTGAAACGAGGGGGTTTCATGGCCCTTTAATGATTACGGGTATTAATAACTGTGTCTCCTGGTCAACTACCGATTCAACATTTCAGATCCTGCAATGTGTTTATTGAGGATGTGCATATTGTGAAACTATATACTATATAACGTGTATATGCTGAAACGATACATTGTTCAATACTAATCAGCATGTGTTTAAAATGTAATATTAAGACAAAACGAATGTTCACTTCAGTCTTCAAACAATGTTCCGCAGCAAAGCGTTAAAGTCAAAAAAGAGATTCCCATGACAATTGTTTTCACCCATGAAAAGCACAAAGCAGAAGAGCTGACTGAAGGCAAACGCAGCCACATCAGAGAAGAGCCCAGAGCTTGAAGCTTTAATCTGATCTAAATGAGAGCGACACATAAAAGACGCGGCGGCAATTTTCTCCAGCAGGACTTGAGTCTGTGATCTAAATGCCTTTAATGGTCTTCTCCAGATCGAGCGCTGAAGCACAAGTCCAGGCTTTCAAGCAGATGGCCTTCTCTATCTGCTCCAATTGAGAGAGCTCTAATTTCAGAAGAGCCAGTTTAATCTTCGGCCGAGGGTAAATGGACACTCTTAAGTCAAGACTCCAAATTACAGACCCACTCATGCATTCATTGGTGTGGCTAAACACAAGCATGTGTCTTTGACGATGATTTTGTCTGGATAAGTTGACTATCAAAGGCCTGTTCACACCATGAGTGACCAAATCTTTCACACAGCAATATTATGCATGTGTAAAATTGCTTGTACACGCTTCTTGCCCTCACAATCATTTTAAGCTTTTTAGTTTATACACTACCTGACCAAAGTCTTGTCGCCTATCCAAGTTTTAGAAACAACAAATAATAATTTGACTTCTAGTTGATCATTTGGTATCAGAAGTGGCTTATATGAAAGGAAAACGTCTCTAGATTATGCTTATTTTTCCAAAATAAAACATGATCATACCTTGATTTTTAATGATTTAATTTTGGACAGTAATGTCTGACTTTGCTTAGACAAAAGTCTTGTCATTGAACAGAAATAATATACAGTATAGAATATAAAGTCATGCTGCAGTGGAAAAATATTGAGTATGACTCCCGTGAGCTTGGACGACTACATCCATACATCTGCAAATATTTAAATAACTTCATCTGCTTTTAAAGTCATCTGGAATGGCAAAGAAAGCGTTCTTGCAGGACTCCCTGAGTTAATCAAGATTCTTCAGATTCATCTTCAATGCCTTCTCCATCTTACCCCAGAAATGCTCAGTAATGTTCATGTCTGATGACTGGGCTGGCCAATCCTGACCTCCTTTGCTTTCAGGAACTTTGATGTGGAGGCTGAAGTATAAGGCCGTACTCACACTAGGTACAGTTGCCTCGAACTGGGCCAAAGCACGCTTGTCCCCCCTCCCGTCTCCCCCGACGGCCCGCGCTCACACCACAAACGGGCTTCGGCACGCTTACGTCATCGCTGCTGCGCTGTTCAGTGAGAAGCGCTCTCTCACTCAGCAGCACAGTGGAGATTTCTCTAGTTATATCGTTTCAGTCGTTTGATATGCTGTCAAAAATTTCGCCGAACAGTCCTTAGGGATTCGGTGACACGCAGTCAGATATTTTGCCGAACAGATCCGCCACTTTTGGCGCTCATAAACAATCATAAAGCTCTCGTGCTGCAGGAATGAGGAAGTCTGCTGAAGGCGCGCAGCTGTCGTGCAGTGAGGGGTTTGCGTCTTTAATAAACTACGGCAGTTTGCGTTCACTGAACAGTAAGAATTATTAATAAATCCATATGAAACAGCCCCTTAAAAGTCACGTCTCGCTTTCAGTTTCGGGCTTTGGTGCGTTTTGCACTCACACACAAGCGTACCGCGCCAAAGCCCAAAGTGAACCGCGCTCAGGCACACCTCTTCCAACCGGGCCAGGGCCGGCCAAGTGAACCGTGCTTGAGCCCGATTCAGCGCACTCACACTTCTCAAACGATCCGGGAAACGGGCCTGGGCACGGTACGGTTGTCATAGTGTGAGTAGGCCCTAAGAAGGAGCGCTATCCTGCTGAAGATTTTGCCCTTTCCTGTGGTTTGTAATGTAATGGACAACACAAATGTCTTGATACCTCAGGCTGTTGATGTTGCCATCCCCTCTGCAGACCTCTCGTACGCCCCACACTGAAAGTCCAAATTCACCAAACTTGATTAATTTCTGTGAGAAGCTTGGGTCCATGCGAGTTCCAATAGGTCTTCTTCTCAGAGCTGCTTCATTTTCACACTCCCGTGAGATCTCTTAGATCAACTAATCAGAATCTTCTTTCAGTTCCTTAGTCCAGGCTGAAACATAGAGAGGACAGAGCTTTCTCTGTGGCAGGTCCTCGGTTGCGGAACACCTTGCCCCATGAGATTAGAATGGCTCCATCATTATTTCTTTTTAAATCACTTCTCCAAACGTACCTTACCCTAGCTTGGCTTTTAAAGATTATTTTAATAGTCTTTCTACGCTGCATTTTTACATTTTTACTGATGTTTCTCTTGCCTTATTTCTATGTTTTTATATTCTGTCTTTTTATTTTTACCTTGTCTTATGTACAGCACTTTGGTCAGTTATGTGACTGCTTTTAAATGTGCTCTATAAATAAATGAACTTGAACTTCTGCAGTATTTGCGATGATTGGGATGCAGTTCAACAGGTGATTCATGGGAATAATTTTCCTTCTGCCACTTTTCCAAGTGATCAATTAGAAGTCAAGTTATTTTTTGTTGCTCTTACAACAGGGGTCGATGACAGGATTTTTGTCAGGTAGAGTACTTTTTTCTTCTACTTTTTTGAATTATAGGCAGGCCTTGACATTAACACCCGCCAGCCTGCCAAGACTGCAAAAAATGCTTTTCTTACTTAGATTTTTTGTCTTGTTTCTAGCCCAAATATCTAAAAATTCCTAAATCTAGAAGAATTTTCCAGACAAGCAAAACATATTGTCTTTTTTTGAGAAATAATATGCCAACATTAAGTGAGTTTTTCCTTAAAACAAGCAAAATAATCTTCCAATGGGTTAAGCAAAATAATCTTACCTCGAAAGAAAAAAAACAAGATTAATTTGCTTACACCATTGGCAGATTATTTAGCTTGTTTTCAGGAAAAACTCATTTAATATTGGCATATTATTTCTCAAAACAAGACAATATGTTTTGCTTTTCTAGAAAATGCTTCTTGATTTAAGAAATTTTATATATTTAGACTAGAAACAAGACAAAAAATCTAAGCAAGACAAGCATTTTTTTGCAGTTAAATGCGGGCAGATTTCAACGGTGGCGGGTAGGACAGCCACCTCCACTAGCCACTTTGGCCGGTTAAAAATACATTTTTAAATAGCCAGTGGCGGCTCATCACTAAAGATTAGAACTACTTGTCAATATGCGTGCAAATGCGGCTGATAACCGTTCGTGCGAGCAAAGAAAGCAGGTGAATACCAAATGAGAGGATGATCAGACGACAGGTGAAACAGGCTATCCTGACTCACTGATGAGGGCTACAGTGTCGTACACACAGCTGAAGCGATGCACGGGAGTGCTTAAAAGCACCAGCATCCTTGCACCAAGCAACCATCCCTGGAAACCCAACTGGTGCGATCGTTTCTCTTTGAAATAGACTGGAACTCACGTACCGACAGTTCTACTGCTTTCAAAAGCTTCAGATATTTTGTAAGCAGAAGAGTTGCTGCTTTCGCTTTATGCAATATTTGAACAGATTATTAATTGGCCTATTGTTAAATGTGTGCATGTGACTAGTTAATAGTTAATTAAAGTTGTAAGTAACTAATTTGGTAATTAATAACCTTAACTATGGGCGATGCAGTGGCGCAGTAGGTAGTCGCCTCACAGCAAGAAGGTTGCTGGTTCGACGTTCTGCGTTTCTGTGTGGAGTTTGCATGTTCTTCCTGCGTTCGCGTGGGTTTCCTCCGGGTTCTCCGGTTTCCTCAACAGTCCAAAGACATATGGTACGGGTGAATTGGGTAGGCTAAATTGTCCGTAGTGTATGAGTGTGAGTGTGTGTGGGTGTTTCCCATAGATGGGTTGCAGCACTCTAGGGTCATAGAAATGCTGTAACCTGATTTACGATTGAATAATTAATAAATCAAGACTTTCATGTCAACACATCCTGATTCTAGCACAGCACTGTTGAGTCAGATTAACAGAAGGTGGAGTGTCATACCTGTGTGTGTTTGAGATGGGCGAATTGGACCATGTGCTTTCAGTCGGCTCTAACTCTCCAGACACCCAGTCTGGCATCGCTGCAGATCTCTGATCCTGTGACCTTGTCAACGGCTCATCGAAATAAATGGACTGAAAACAGCAAAACACACAACAAACAACAGCCACAACTCACTAAAGCTCAAAACTAAAACACACTGATGAATGATTCACGGTTGACATTGTCTACATGTGGTGTTGCCAAATCAGTGGTTTTCCCGCAGAACTGGGCTACTTTTGATCTGTGTGCACGGGTTTATTTTTATATTCTACAGGTTAAAGTTTTGGAATATTGAATATATTGTATTTACCTGAAATTGTGGTAAAGATTTGAGTAAAAAAAAAAAAAAAACTACAAGGGTGTGTGTGGCTTGCAATCATGACTGTTTTCACTTCCATAGTGACAATTGGCAGGACTCTCTGGGACTTTTGCTAAATAATAACTAAAACAGTATATTTATTTATTTTATAATTACTAATAAAAGTGATTTTCACAAAGAAAATGTTTAACGCATACAGTAATGTAAAATACATTCAAACATTTCTTTATAAAAAACGCATCACTATCAACCTGCTAAAGCAGGGGTCACTAATCTCGGTCCTGGAGGGCCAGTGTCTCTGCAGGGTTTAGCTCCAACTTGCCTCAACACACCTGCCTGGATGATTCAAGTATACCAAGTAAGCTTGTGAAGTATACCAAGTGAGCTTGATTAGCTTGTTCAGGTGTGTTTGATTAGGGTTGGAGTTAAAATCTGCAGGACACCGGCCCTCCAGGAACAAGTTTGGTGACCCCTGTGCTAAAGGATTTGATTCATCAGCTGTCATACTGAAGGTAAGGTGAATTTATTAATGAAAACCTAATATTTACCATTACCAATATATAATGATAAAAATAAAATCTGTATAACCCTTTCAGTAATGTAACATATTTATTTTTACTAGTGCTGGGCAAAGATTAATCGTGATTAATCGCATACAAAACAAAAAAAGTTTGTTTTGACATAATATATGTGTGTGGAGGCCATTTGAGTACAGTGAACACATTGTCATGTTCCAGAAACCAGCCTGAGATGATCCACGCTTTACGACACGGCGCAATATCCTGTTGGAAGTAGCCATCAAACGATGGGTACACTGTGATAAAAGAAGGGACATGGTCAGCAACAATGCTCAGGTAGGCTGTGGCATTACACAATGCTCAATTGGTACTAATGGGCCCAAAGTGCACCAAGAAAATCTCCCCCACACCATTACACCACCAGCAGCCTGAACCGTTGATACAAGGAAAGATGAATCCATGCTTTCATGTTGTTCATGCCAAATTCTGAACCTAGAATCCGAATGTTGCGGCAGAAATTGAGACTCGTCAGACCAGGCAACGTTTTTCCAATCTTCTACTGTCCAATTTTGGTGTGCCTGTGGGAATTATAGCCTCAGTTATGCCTCAACAAGGCATTTGCACCCACAGAACTGCCACTTACTGGATATTTTCTCTCTTTTTTAGACCATTCTCTGTAAACCCTAGAGATGGTTGTGTGGGAAATCCCAGTAGATCAGCAGTTTCTGAAATACTCAGACCAGCCTGTCTGGCACCCAAAACATGCCATGTTTAAAGTCACTTAAATCACCTTTCTTCCCCATTCTGATGCTCGGTTTGAACTGCAGCAGATTGTCTTGAGCATGTCTACATGCCTAAATGCATTGAGTTGCTGCCATAGGATTGGCTGATTAGATATTTGAGTGAACGAGCAGTTGGAAAGGTGTGCCCAATAAGTTGGCCGGTGAGTATATTTGTATATATATCAAACAAATTTGTATCGTTTTGCTTTTATTTACACATATCAGATATACATAGCAAATATAATACATCTTTTACTTTTATTTTTCAGTGCAATTAATCACAATACATTTTTGCGCAGCGCAATTTTTTACATATGAGAATGGCATATTTTCAGTTTAAGAATTGGGCTAGTTTATTGGCCACTGAGCTACTTTTTCAGTGAAAACCTGGCAACCCTGTCTAAATGTCGAGATGAAAATAAAAGCTAAACATCAGTGCAATACTTACCATGTATGTGGGTAGAGTCTTGAGGCTGCCTGTGTCAGGTTTGTGGTTAAAGGGACCTTCTAAAACTCCTTTTCTGAGCATGTGTAGGAGGAGACGGGCGTACAGGTTACGATTCTTCCTTCCAGTCAGTCCTGAGCCGCAGCTTACAGGATCGCACAGCTTTTTGATCCACAGCGCACAACGCTGACGCTCTGATTGTAAAAGACGAACTTAATATCATTTTTCAAGTAAGACATTTAAATGTGTAACAGTTTTAAAGAAATACCTAATACTTAATCCAGCTTTTTCCTATAGTCATAATTTGTGTGGTTTATTTGAGTAACTTCTGTTAAACTGCAAATAATCACTTTTATGTTGTTGTTGTTTTTTTAATTGGGTACAATAAGATGCACTATTTTCCTCAGTTTATCTATCAAATAATAAAAGGTAACTTATTATAATGAACAAATTACTTTAGCATACAATAAATAACACTAAATACTGTATATTAGGGCTGTACAATATATCGTTGAAAAATCAATATCACAATTGTTGACCAGGGGCCTCATGTATCAACGCTGCGTATGCACAAAAACTTTCCGTACACCAGATTTCACGCTTACATTTGGATTTACTAACGAAAGAGTCTTTCCATTTTTTTTTCTAAGGTTTCCATAGCATGCAGTTGACCAGCCAAACATTAAATCGCAACTTGCAGAGAGACAGAGAGAGAGCGTGGTGCTATGCGTCGCTTGGTGCTGTCTCTCCCTGTGTGTGTGTGTGTGCGTGTGTGTGTGCGTGTGTGTGTGTGTGTGTGTGTGTTTGTGTGTGAATGAAAGAGAGTGTCCCGCGCAGATCTCTTATACCTACAAACAAGACAAACAGGTGACCGCGAACCTAAGGTCGCATATACGGTATTAAGTTTCTGAATGGTACAAGCCAACAGTTTGGTGGCGCTGTCAGAGCCTTACGTCACAATTTTTTTTACCATGCACTGTAATACCGGATACCGAGGTAAAATAGGGAGGAGGTTTGACCGTATCAAAATGTGGATACCGCCCAAGCCTTTTGTATACACCTTTTTGTGATGACGCTATCTTTATTTTACCAACTCTCTGCATCTTGTTAAAAAAAAAGAAGAAGAAAATCACCATCACCATTTATTGTACTGTACTGTAAAGAAATTGATTGTAATATTCAACCAAATAATATAATATAAACTTTGTCGAAAGTCTCACTCAGTTTTCACTGTGTAAATGGATTATTTGCAACACAACTTTATAATATGAAGTGATATGTTCCTGTTATTTTAAATGAAAGTTCGCCAAATCAGAAACCCTAATTTGAAATGCAGTTATCATATGGGGAGAAAGAAAGAAAGAAAGAAAGAAAGAAAGAAAGAAAGAAAGAAAGAAAGAAAGAAATTATAAGAAAGAAAGAAATTATAAGAAAGAAAGAAATTAATGAGAATTATACTGTTCATGGTTTCTGCTACATTCATTCTTCTATGGCGGGGCACCACGCCAAAATTCATCCCGCCACGGCTACATTACAGCTTCTCATTCAAAACATTTTAATTTTTTTAATAGCGGGTAATAATCGCACCAAAACGTATTAAAAGGTTAGTGAATTATAGCAGCGCGAACTTTTCTGTAACCGTAGTAGTGTTGTGTGTCATTTCTTTAACCCTTTAAGGTTACGTGATGGCTTACTAACTGACTTACTAGCCCCTTTCACACATACAGACCTTTCCGGAAAATTACCGGCAATTTTCCGGAAAGGTTGTATGTGTGAACAGGCCCTTTTTGAAAATACCGGTAAATTCGTTCTGGCTATTTTCCGGAAAGAGAAGTTGTAACATTGCCGGTAATTTGCCGGAATGCTGCGCTGTGTGAATGCAGAAGGAAGGTTGCCGTAATAAGCGCGTCCACGTCTAGAACGGGCTGACGTGAGACACCTGCTTTAGCCAATCACAACAGTCAGACGCATTCACGTGCGCGCGGTTTATGAGAATAAAAGCCTTTGAATATTTTTTCCAGACACCTTTAGCTGCTAGATGTTAGTCAGATAATGTTTCTATGTTCCTTCTTAATGCTGTGTAAATAATTATCGATAAAATGTTTATGATAATCCGTTGTTTGTTTACCTTCAAGCTTTGCGTGTGCCCGTGAGCGCCCATAGCACCAGCACACACACATATCAAAGTGTTTCCCTATGTTTTCATTAGAGTTGTACTCAATACTGATCCATCCGAAGAGTTTGTAATGTAGTCAAATGTTTACAAACACGAGCGCAGCCGTTTAGAGGTCATTTCTGGTTAATGATGTCAGAATTTACCGGCATTTTGCGATGGATGTGTGAATGCTCTTTTCCGGAAAAATTCCGTAACGTCCTCGCCTGTGTGAACAGCGTTTTTTTGAATATACCGGTAAAGTAGTTCCGGAAATTTTTCGGATATTTACCAGTATCACTGTGTGAAAGGGGCTACTGACTGACTGACAGACAGGTGCGTGAGGCCAACAAACACAACGTATAGCCGTTTCACTTAACTTTGGGATGCATAAATATCGCTCTGTAGGCTTATTAAAGACATCCATAAATATTCCTAGCAATCTAATAAATGCTGGAGACATACTCGTTACATAAACGCACTAAATCACACTTCAGCAGCATTTATTTGAGAGCGCACAAGAAGATCTGCGCGCTCTTGAAGCGGCTTACATTTAAGGGGGCGTGCAAGAAGTCTTGTGCACGAGCAGGGGAAATCGGCGCGCAAGCAAAGAGATTAGCATGCTCGTAGGTTATTACATAAATGCAATCTCGACTTGTAATACTGCGCTCACGACATCTGTCATTGAAATAACGGCACAGGTAGTTGGTAGATCTGTGTTAAAAAAAGGCCTGCCGCCACAGCTGGAAAACATCCTAGAGGAAACACTGCTGACAGACACACAAGTGACGCTCAAGCACTGGTCCCAGATCATAGATATATACACTAGAGATCACATAGGGACCCTCAGCATGTGTCAATAGCGCTGCCACATTTGTACAGTGCTCCAATGACAAATGTCATTGAACCGCAGTCAAGACAGCGTGCCAATGTGAAGATGCTGGACTTTAGACTGTGTACAGGTGTAGTAACGAGCAAACAAAGAAAACAAAGCAGAAAAATATTTCATGAGTAAGATTTAGTTTTTTAGTTATGAACTTTTGTGCTTAACAAGTAGCGTTATTGATGATAATACAGTCTCTTACTGCACTGACCATAAGACAAAGTAGCACCAACTCGCACTAAATTCCAAGCTTATGCTAGTTTTGTTAAATAAAATCAGCAAACAATGTTATGAAACGTGACAACAAAATGCTGCGGTGCCAGAAACTTGTATTATTGCCGGCTAAGTGAACGAGTCGTTCATGACGGAGATTCAATCACAAACGAATCCCTCTGTTAGAATGAGAAGTGAAAGCAGGAGAGGGTGTGTGTTTCAGGACATGGATTAGATCAAATTAAACAGGGAGGGAGGTGTTACGATAAGATATAGTTTCCACTATAACCATGAAATATACTTCCGCCTTTTCCTGGACTACATTTTAATACATGCACTTCTCCCTGACACCCATGCTCAAACATCTAGCTTGATTACATTCACCACCTGAACCTTGTCATAGACTGGTATCATACCACTTATAAGCCACTCATGAACCCATCCAGTTTGCCGAGTCTAATGTCTAACGAGTCTAATGAGTCCATAGTGACATTACAACGCGTTTCCTCCTTGTCTTGTTTCTCCGTGTCTCGATCCTAGCCTTGTTTACCCTAGTTATCCTGTTTAGCCTTACGACCTATTGTCTGTACATTGTTTACGACTCTGGATTTGCCCGAATATACCTGTTTGTACCTGATTGGACCATTGCTTCCTTGACGACATTGAATAAACCTGCATGTTGGATCTTATCTGCAGTTGTGTCTGTCACTCCCTCCCCGGTCATTACAGGAGGATAGTAAGTGATATAAAATTATAATATTTAATATTTTTACAAAATATCTGCAAACAGACCACCAGGAAAACTCCCGATCATAGATATATATATATATATCTGGCTGTGGATGGAAAAAGTCCTCCACTGCACCTTGGTCCCGCATTTATTTTTAAGGAGTGCTACCCTGTACTAAAATGGCGGCTCTACTGATGCATTCATTCTTATGGCCCGTTTCCACTGAGTGGTACTGTGCGATACGGTTCGGTTTGATACGCTTTTATGGCCTGTCGTCGTCTTGATAAACAGCCACAAAGCCATGGAGAAGAGCAGATTTACCCTGTGCCTCATAGTTTTTTTACAAGCTAGTCTGAGGCCCGAGTGGTTTCGCTTTCTTTCTTGCGCTCGCCACGCGTTTCTAACTGAAATAACAAACTTCTTGAGCTGATAATAATAGTGTGCGCTTGATTATTGACAAGCTTTGGAAACCCGATCCTGTGAGAAGCTGACAAACGAGAGAATGACACATTCAGAAAGAAAAAGACAAACGCGAGAGTGGAGCGCGGAAAAAAGGCGAAGCCAAGGAGCACGTTATTTCTTCAGCAAACGTGAACAAACTGCTTTGTTTTAATTTTTATCATCACCTTTTGGGCTAATATGAACTGAGAATGATGGAATGACTCTCTAACAGAGGCTACATGTGCTGCTGAAGATTACAGACACAGATGAGAGGTTTTCACTGACTGTAGGCTATACTTTGTGTTGTTTTGAACCTAATTAAGACTGAAATGTCTGCTATGTGTAGTTCTTCTGTAGTTGGTAACATATCGAGGACTGTAAGTGTCTGTATGTGTTCATATATGTTCATTTATTTATTTATTTTATATAATTACAGACATTACAGTAGGCTATTTCGCACCGTCATGGATCTGCAGTTATAATCAACTCATGTTCATAGAAATGTCAGTAATAAACATTTATACAGAAGTGTTTATGTGTGTAAAGCATCTGATTTTTGAGAAGTCCTTTTCATATGATATGTGAGCGACCTGTGCAGCTTTATTGTAGACATTTTCTCGAGCGAGCATGACGTCGACTGAAACTTTGTCGTACACCACACCCACTAAAAGGGTACCCTTGGTAGTGGAAACGCAAGCCTGATAAAGGTGACCCGTACCGACCCCAACCGTACCGTACTGTACCAGTCAGTGGAAACAAGCCATAATAGACAACAGCAGGGTAGGCGACATCTAGGCTTTTTCTCAATTCCAAAAACGCAGAGAACGGAATTGCGTTCTAGTGGAGACCGGTCTTGCCAGGTGTCCTCGGAAGAACGAACTCAGGAGACCATGAGGGCAGAGAACGCGTCCTTTGAGAAATGAGATGCTGCGTTCTTCCTAATGGTCACATGACCTTCACGCGTTTTAAATGGTAAATTATTTAAACATTACAGCATTCATACATCGATTTATTGTTTTCCCCCTTTTCAAAATATACATTCTGCATAAAAACATTATAAATATACTCTGCACATTATAAATGATACAGATTTTAATACGATTTTCATCAAACAAACACCCTTAATGTGTTAATTCCTTTATTAAGATGTTCATGGTTATGTTTACTTTCAGCGTTTCATTTAGGGAAACTCCTGAGGTAAATAAGTTAAATCTCTGAACTTTAATAATAAACCTAAATAAAATGCTGCGCTTCCCACCTCCAGTCGCAATGACTTCTGGGACTTCCAGAGCGAGTTTGGTGCTCAAATCTACATCGGTGCCTCCTCGATATCAAAATCACATCTCATAACTACAGTCACGTATTAAATTATATTTAATGTTACTCTTTTTTAAAATTTGCTTGATACTATTATAAGAATAATGCAAAATGTGCTTGTTTCATGTAGCAAAACTTTTACGATTGAGATATTACCTGTTGATTAAAACAATTTCTGAAATGACAGATCACTAATACCCGGTGTGTTCTCACCTGTCTTGTGAGGCAGTTTAAGTACAAATGGCTTCATGTCCACCAGATAATGATCAAACTCAGAGTCCAGAATCACAAAATAGTCCTCATCACTCATGTTGCTCCTAAAAAAAAATGAGATCAAATAATTTACCCATTACTTTATAGTGAAGTCTAAAAGTTGCATTTTTAGAAGCCAATTATTATAGCCATATGAATTGTATTGAGGTAAAGTTGGTTTTATATCTGCACAGTCATTCAATGACAACTTGTGACACGGTCCCTGTATTGTTTACCATGGTACTTTAAAATCTCACCTAAGAATGACTTGCAAAAAATAGCACTATTTAATTTTAGTGTTTCTAAAGGATTTAAGTTGAGTTAAGATGATTTCTAAGACCATTATGAATAAAATTTAGACACATAAAGGGTTAATGCTAAGGAGTTTTTTCAAATGACCCCGATGGAAAAGATTTTTATTTGCCCTATCAAAAAATGTATTATAATTTAATACATTTAAAAATACAATAGTGCATTAATAATAAAAATACAAATATTTTTTTATTTTGTTTCTTAGCTGAATATTTTAAATGTTGCGTAATACAAGCCAGCTCTACTTGAATCCATACACTTTTTTCCAGCATAAACTTTCTTTAAAATAATTTTAAAAAATGAACAAATGCTTTAAAAGTTCTAAAAATTATAATAAACTAAATCTATGCAAAACAATCTGTCCAAGTCGGTGTTCTCAGCAGTAAATACATGGAAAACTTTAAAACAAATATTACTGTAAGGAAAATAATTTAATCATTATGATAAATAGACTTTAAATGACATTTTTAAATAAAATGTTTTATTGAGATGGATTGTTGGTGATTGTATGGGTCTTGGCCAGATTTGGAAGCAATACATGAAGCAAGGAAAATTAAGACCCGTTTAAAAAAGATTTAAGACCAACAACACAATATTTCAGTCAAGACTTTTTAATGCCTAAATTTTGGATTTTGAGATTTAAGATATTTTAAGACCCTACAGAAACGCTGAATTTACTGTAAACAAACAACTTAAGTTGTTATCTGACAGTCGTCGGCTGCTAATATGATTTCCCCATTTAGAATTCGCAAATAATTATACTTTTCGGAAATGTTATTATTAAGTAGAATGTCCGAATGTAGGGATATAAGTTAAACTAACTTCACCTTTAGTGTGAAGCCTAAAAAGTGCATTCATAGAAGTCATATATAACTGCAGATGAATTGTCAGCCCACAATCTACAATGGCATGCTTTTAAAACCCTACTGAATGTATTATTATTGATCATTATTACGCGACACATTGCTGTTTTTTTTTTACAGTATTGTACATTACATTATAACGTATTGTTTATTTAAGATTGTAGCTTACCAGTTAGCAGAACTCATTCACTTTCAGTATATTGCAACTCGCTTCTTCTGTTTTTAACTTCTGGGAAATGTAAACGCAAGTGTTTGCCTAATGTATATGTTTTTAGCGACTTAATTCATACTGAATCTTAATAATGTCTCTTTGTAACTTAGTGTCATCTGTAGCAGTGATTGTATTCCTCCACTTGTTGCTACTTTGCGCTCCCAAACGGTTTCAAACTGACACTCTGTGAAGTCCAATATGACGAGCGCCTTTAATTTTTCAAAATAAAAGTCGCACGTTCCTACCACAGTGCAGTCTACGAGATGTGCTTTTGTTTTTGTTGCTTTATTATTGTTTTTTTATCGTGTTTATGCTTTTTTGTTCGTAATAAACAAAAGAGATCGTTTTTTTAGAACGATGAATTTTGATTTAATTGCAGGCTGAGATGCATATACTCAATGTTTACATCTATGGAATAGCATGCCTGTTGATTTAAAGTTACAATCAGAACTCACAGTTTTTCTGTAAAGCTGAACGAATGGTTGAACTCTTTGCAGCCATGTGAGCATTAAGTATTATTCTTTCAGGTTGGTCACGTTTCCATTTCTCTTTATGCAGTTTGACTTACATTTTATGTGTGTGGCTAATTGTACATGTCTGTCGTATTGTGTTTTATTTTCTCTTGTTTGTTTATGTTTTTAATGTAAAGCCTAACCTGGGACGAGTGCCGCGGATTAGCTTTATGCTAACATCGGTTTTCTTTGTATAACAATGTCAAGTTTATCGTCCATGGTAAATAAACAAGCAAATAAAAAAACAAAAAAGCATACATTTTGTAAGTTATTCAATGTTTTATTTTACGACATCATAATGAAGCACGTTGTTAGAATAAATTTGAGAACAAATCAGCTATTTCTTAAATTGTAAATTTAATAACAACGTTAACACAAAAATATATTTAGTTATTTTAAAAGGTTTTAACTTTTAATTTGAAGGATTTTAATCCACACGAAAAAGAAAAGGAGTTTATCATCTCTGGCTTCATTCCGGAGGCTGGAGCGTTTCCGTTTCCTAGCAACCCAATCACTGCTGTATATGAATATAATGTGTGTAACAAAACCACATTATGTAAGAGGTACTCTGACAAGTTAATATAGCATGTAGCAGGTTTTATTTTAATATTTATCTTCCAGTTTAAAGGTTTATGTTAAAGATAAAAAAGTAGTATTAGACTTCTGTATTTAGATTCTGTATAGATTCTGACGGTATAATAACCTTGGATATAAATATCATATCCATCACGGTATCACGGTATTCAGATTACTGCTCTAATACAAATTCTTTTTAAATGGCTGGGTAAAAAACTAAAACTTTTTTTCCCTTTTGAACCCAGTATTTTTGAGAAACATTGAAAATATTTTGCAACAGTAATTGTGTCAAGCTAAATGAATTATTGACTTCTACTGTCTTCATTTGTTTCAAAAACACTGATTTTTTTTCTTATTTAAAATGGCATATTTCTGCAGGATATATTGTTGTCCCAAAAAATAATAATAATAATAAAAAATGTAAATAAAAAAATTGTAGAAATGGCTTAGGAAAGGTATTGCAGAACATTTTGACGGTATTAAAACCTTGACTTTCCAAACCACAATATACCTTTAAAACGGTTACCATGCCCTTCCTAATTAGACCAAACAAAGCAGATTTTTATATAGGACAAAATAATAATTCAAAATGTTTTACATTATCGAGAAGATTAAAATAATCATCTAAGCACAATAAATAAAACCAAAAAAAAAGAAGTTTATTCATTATTTTTCCTTTGGCTTAGTCTCTATTTCAGAGGTCACCACAGTGGAATGAACCACCAACTATTCCAGCAGATGTTTTATGTAGTGGATGCCCTTCCAGCCACAACCCAGTACTGGGAAACCTTCATACACACACATTAACACACACTACGCACATTTTAGTTTGCTTAATTCACATATAGTCCATGTCTTTGGACTGTGAGGGGAAACCGGAGCACCCAGAGGAAACCCACGCCACCACAGGGAGAACATGCGAACTCCACACAGAAATGCCAACTGGCCCGGTCGGGATTCGAACTAGTGATCTTTTTGCTGTGAGGCGGCAGTGCTGGTATAAGCACTGAGCCACCGTGCTGCTCACAACAACAAAGAAGTTAAATAATTAAAATATTTCGGGAATGTATTAAAAACCAGTTTAAAATTCATTTTAAAAGAAAAAAAGACATACATAATGGGATATGTTGGACGTAACATCTGCGCTCATTGGGTAAAGGCCCAGCTAAACAGATATGTTTCAAATCTTGATTTAAATAGAGATGTCAAGGAAGTACAAATACTTAGTTTCCTTACTTATAGATATTTTGATTATCTATAGGGGGATTACCAACCTACGTCACACATGACGTCACATGGGTTCAACTGCGCATACCGGTTGCAAAAAGAGACCGGTTTCAAGAGCGAACATGTGGTGTTGTGCGGTAGGATGCCAAAATCAGAAGTCCAAAAACAGAAAACTTACATTTTACCATACACCACACTGCTTTCAATGCCAACTGCAGATGTCTTTGGCTAAAAGGGAGCTGAATGGAGTGAGGACCTAATTAAAAATGCTCGACTCTGCAGTTCTCATTTCATATCAGGTCAGTTCACGCTATGCTGAATCAAACACATTACTCGTTTTTGATTGTAGCAATGATTTCAGCAAAAACAGTTAAAGAGCCCATATTATGGGTTTTTGAAAATTCCCCTCCATGTAGTGTGTAACACAGCTCTAAGTGAAGTGAAGTATCCAGCTAAGGCTTAAATCTGTAAGAATACAGTGTTTAAAACTGTTGATTCATCTATAAAAGAGTCGATTCATAGTGCTTCAAACGAGTCGCCCTGATACCGACTCATTAGGTGTTTCGCCATGACGTACGAACGAAACAAAGTTTTTCACGTGCACGCGCAAACCCGGGAGATTTCAAACCTGAGGCCCCGCCCTCTGACGCAGTAACCCAGACACACACACACACACACACACACACACACACACCCACAAACACACGCACACAAACATGCCGGTCGATTGAAGTCACATTGCAGATGGATATATTGAGTCTCTACCCAAAGATGAAACCTCAGCATTATAGCCAAGCAGTTGGAAACTACTGGAAACTTCTGGAAGCTACATGCTACAAAGAATACTTCATCTGCGTTTGTTAAAGGAAGGATCAGTAACTTACTGATGGACATCAGGATGGGTTTCTTCCATTTCTCAAGTGTAAGTACGTGCGGTTAAAGTTGTTGCCTCGTTGACTCTAGCTTGCAAATGTATTTAGTTGTGATTTGTTACTTGTAACCGCGTGTACTGTATCAGGTTAACTGGATATTTTATCTTATCGCGTGCAAAGTCACGTTAAAAACGCGACGCGTGCTGTTTGTTTATGGAGCTCCGTGCTAGAGTTCTGCTCCCGCGATTTATTCGGAAATTTATTCCCGCGCCGCAGAAATCTGGCGCGGGGACAGCCGCGGGAATAAATTTCCGAATAAATCGCGGGAGCGGTCGGTAACGGGTTTAATTTGGGACGGGAGCGGGCTGTCTAGCAATATCACGGATATTGCTATGCGAATTAGAAAGAGAGAGTCTGCGTGGTGCTTGTGTGTGTGTTAGTGCGCACGCGCGCGTATGAGAGAGAGAGAGAGAGCGAGCGAACGAACGAACGACAGCTTGGCTGTCTGGACTGTATACTGGGTGATTTTTGGTTGTGTTCTCCGCTCTAGCGGGACCGGGCGCGGCGGGCAGAAAACGGAGCGGGTTCTCAGGCTAAAACCTGGCGGGTGCGGGCGGAAGCGGGAGCGTTGTCATCCGGAGGTGTGTGTGTGTTTTTGTGTGTGTGTGGTATGGCCAGTACACGACTGTCTCCTTCGTTCGGTTATCCGTGGCACTATCCACTCGCCATAGTGTGGCAGCTAAAATCCACGTCTGCACTATCGAGCGTGTATGAACTGTGATTACTTTTTAAATTGCTGATTAGCTATTGGCCATTTCTCTCTCTGACTGAAGGCAGTCGACCAATCGCGACAGACTGTCATCGGTCCAATCAGCGCAGATTAGCTCCGCGCTAAGGAGGGGTTTGGGAACAAATGAATCACTGGACGATTCATACAGGAGTCGCTGGGATAATTAGGTAAAAATAAATGCAGATTATAAGACCATGAAAGTGTTTTTTGACCTTGCATGCATATTAGACTGTTGTTGGAGACCCTTACAACCAGGATATGACCCTATTTCATGTATAATATGGGCTCTTTAAATATGGTGACTTAAACTGCGGACACGGATTGCTTAAAATAAAATGTAGAAGTGTGCGTTCACATACCCTGCGGTACAGGTGCAATTGGCTGTCAGAATGCCGTTGTTTTGCTTGTTGATGATTACTCAGGCTTTACAGTTCCGGTTTTCATCACTTTGAATTTGGTAATTATGGAACATCATTTCTTGTGCCCAAGGGGCGCCAACCTTGTGTAAACTCTGGCCACCCCTGTGGCCACCC